>NW_027186304.1:36098031-36126273 GCF_028583685.1 Petaurus breviceps papuanus | reverse complement strand
ATTTGCACTGTCAAATTCATATTAGTAGGAAACAACTTTCACAGTACTGCCTGAAAGGGTGTGTAAAATTAAATTCTATTGTGGAATTATTTTCATTAAAGCAAAAATCCATAACCTTTTTGTGTCATGGACTCCTTTAGCAGTCTGGTGAAGATTATAGACTCTTTTTCAGACTAATATTTTTTAAATACATAAAGTAAAATATTAAGATTTCAAAAGAAACCAACTCTACTGAAATTTTTCCCGTCCAAGTTCTTCAACCTTCTGTAACTTATTCAAAGACCACTCCAGTGTCTGTGGACCTAGGGCAAGATCATCTGCCTTGACATAAGTCAAAAACTAGAAGGAAGGAAGGAAGGAAGGAAGGAAGGAAGGAAGGAAGGAAGGAAGGAAGGAAGGAAGGAAGGAAGGAAGGAAGGAGGGTAGGAACGAAGGTAGGAAGGAAGAAAGGAAGAAAGGAAGAAAGAAAGAAAGAAAGAAAGAAAGAAAGAAAGAAAGAAAGAAAGAAAGAAAGAAAGAAAGAAAGAAAGAAAGAAAGAAAGAAAGAAAGAAAAAAGGAAGGAAGGAAGGAAGGAAGGAAGGAAGGAAGGAAGGAAGGAAGGAAGGAAGGAAGGAAGGAAGGAAACTTTCTACCTGTAAAAATAGTTATCAGATTATTTGCTTGTCCATAGGGTGCACCCAATTCTCTTTGCTTGAATGGCTTCCAACCAGTTGCCTAATGAGATTGTTCCTCTCTTCCTGGTTCTGTAGGTGGCCTAATGTAGGCAGAGAATGAAGTCCTTTCAACCTTAACATTCTCTGAACCACAGTGAGGAGGTTGTAGTTCTACAAAATAGTCCCATATTTAGGACACACATAACTCTAACCAAAAACACTCCTCCTCAGGACCCTCAGGCTTATTTCTCTCGGGGTGGCAGTAGCGTTCACTTATATCTTGTGCTAAAGTTAAAATAAGGATAAAAAAAGGAGATGAAATTTTATAATATGCTCTACTCCACTTTGCAAAGCATTTTCCTCACAATACCGGAAAGTACATAGCATGAGTGAGTCTCATTTGGCCAATTACGAAAACAAGGTTCAGAAAGGTTAAATGAATTTGCCCAGAATCCCACAACTAGTAAGTGGCAAGGGTAGTTCTCAAACCCAAAGCTCCTGATTCCAACTATGCTGACCTTTCTATAATCCCAAATTGCTCCACTAATGAAAATTAAATGGAATATCATCCTAATATTATCTTAAAAGAGTCTAGTTTCACTCATTCTCTTTTTTTTTTCTCCTGGAGGTAACTTTCTCTTTTTTCCCCCATTTAATAGTATCTTATTTTTAAAAATTACTTGTAAAGATAGTTTTCACCATTGACTTTTATAAGATTTTGAGTTCCAAATTTTTCTCCCTCCCCTCTCCCCTCTAAGACAGCAAACAATCTGATATAGGTAAAACATGTACAATCATATTAATTGTATTTCCGTATTATTCATTATGTAAAAGAAGAATCAGAATAAAAGGGAAAAACCACAAGAAAGAAAAAAAGTAAAAATAGTATGCTTTGATCTGCATTCAGATTCCATAGTTCTTTCTCTGGATGTGGTTAGCATTTTTCATAATGAGTCTTTTGGAATTGTTTCAGATCAATGTATTGATTAGAAGAGTCAAGTCTACCAAAGTTGATCATCGAACAATGGTGCTGTTACTGTGTACAATGGTCTCCTAATTTTGCTCACTTCATTCAGCATCAGTTCATGTAAGTCTTTCCAGGTTTTTTTGAAGTCTGCTTGCTCATCATTTCTTATAGCACAATAGTATTTCATTTCTTTTATATACCACAATTTGTTCAGGCATTCCCCAATTGCTGGGAATCTCTTCAATTTTCAGTTCTTTGCAACCACAAAAAGAGCTCCTATAAATATTTTTGTACATGTGGGTCCTTTTCCATTTTTTATGATCTCTTTGGTATACAGACCTAGTAATTCACTCATCCATTCTCAATTTCCTCAGATTGCCCTGGAGAACACTTTCATGCCTTCTTTTTTTTCCCTCACCTTCTCCTCTCTGAATCTCACAAAGCAAAAGGGAAAAAAATTCCCATCATACCAAAATACAGAGCCAAATTTCCAGGGACAACCCCCTTCTCTGGAGAAATCTGAAGACTTCAGGTTACTCCCACAGGTATTAAGTCAATGAATGCTTATGTGCTGAGGCATTCAATCCCTATATTTCATAACCTATTCCTCTTCCTTATGGAGGAGTGCTAAGAGGAAAAAGAAAGAAGGCAGATTCACCGCAGGTGTCCTCTGGGAAATAATTTTCTCAGGAGTCTTGATCCCTTAGTCTTTTACTACTCAGGGCTGTTATGAGAAGAGACTGGTGAACAAGAAAACATCATTTTAAAAAATAATTAATGCTAAATTGCTAGGGAAGTCCCTGAGCAGTCATGGTTCTTAGGTGAGATTGTTAATCTTAAGGTCACCTCCAGGAGCACCCCGTGTTGGTGAACTCCCAGTGTTAAGGCGCTGCTCCAGACAATTTGTCATTTTTGTTTGTTTGCTTGTTTGAATTTGTTTTGATCTTTTGATTGACTGCATGTATTTCATATAAAGGATTCCTCATGTGTTGCCAAACTCAGAGGACATGTAAAGACAAACTGTAGCAACAGGTGTCTCTAGTTTGATCTATGGGAAAGGCCATGAGGCCTTGGTAAGTTTCAGGAACCCAGAAGCTTCTAAAGTCCCAGAGAACCCTTTAGGCCAAAGTGAAGCAAGTCATCCCAGGAAAAGCCATATGCAACTATATATTTAATAAGACTCTGAACTCTATTCTTCCTACTGCAAAAAAATAGCATTAAGATTCAGAAACATTCTATGGCTCACTAGGGCTAAAGGATAAAAATGGCAGCTGACTCCTTCAGCAATTAAACCATTCGAGGAAGGCAAGTTTGTAATTGGGGAGACACTGGTCATGGCAGTCATGGTGGTGTTAGTGGTAGGCTTGGCGATAGGGTCATCCAGACCTGTGGTAATAGCGTTTGTCGTGATGACAGAAATGGTGTCACAGGTTGGTAAGGTTACCTAGGTGGGCGGCAGGGGTAGTGGTGATGGGAGCAGCGACTATAGCTGCTGTTGCTGCTGCTGCTGATAGCAGCAGTGATGGTGGAAGTCTCAGTGCTGCTGCTCCTGGTGCTGGTGGAGGCTTTCCATTTCCGTAGCAGAGCTGCTGACAGTGATTGTGAGCTGGAAGTAATTAAGAGAGCAGGACAATTTAACTTAGAAATGATATTTGGTTATTACATTTTATGCAAATCCGTATTTCCACTTGGGAAAGGAATGCAAGCAATCAATAAAATTTTTAGTGAGTGATTATCATGTCCAAGGAACTCCATAAAGTGAATCTGTACTCTGTATTGTCATTCTCCCACCCCTGAAAAAAAAGATACTCAATTTACTTTATTTCTTTTAAATTTAGTAACCATTAACAAAAATGGAAAAAAAAAATCATAAATTTACAAAAATCTATATTTATAGTTTATTTTAAAATGTGCATTCAACCTGGAATAATGGAAGGAGAGGCAGCCATGAATGAAGGAAGCCTTGGGTTCACATTCCACTTCAAATACAGACCAGCAATGTGACCCTGGGTAAGTCACTTTAAAGTCTCAGCACTATAAGCAATTCTCTAACATTATAAGTTGAAGAAGTGGTGCCAACCTGTATTGGTTCTCATTCAGAAGTTCCTTACCAATGAAATGCCAGATCCAGTGCCTAGCAATATACAAGGTGTCCCAAAAGTGTTAGTGCTGTAACACAAAGACTTTGGAAATACCCCTGTATTAATTCTGACAAAATAATAACATGTTCCCTTCTAAACTCTTCTAATTTTTTTCAGATTTTGTTGCCATCATTAATATTATTTACATATAGTGTGGGCATGAATTGTTCTAATCCTTCTTTCTTCCCTCTGCATCCATTCATTGGTCTTCCTATATTTCTTTGATTGTTTTGTGTTTGTCACTTTTTATAGGTAAATGATGCCCTAATCACACATCACAATTTGTTCAGTCAACTCCCAATCAATGGGCACATAGGTTATTTCTGGTATTTTATTCATTTTAATAATGCAATTTAAAATAATTTTTTTCCACAAATAGATTTCTCCTTTTCATAATTACTAGCTCTATAATAGTAAGATAACTGGGTCAAAGGACATGAACAGTTTAGTAATTGATAGTATAAGGTGACAGATTACTTCCCCAAAGTTTATAGCAGTTCCATTAGTACTTTAAGAATGGATCTATTTTATAGAGCAATTAGAGAACTATTTTATACAGCATCCTTTCAAAGCATCCATACTAAAGATGAAGAATATGCATTGTTGTACAGGGTGGAAAAGGTAAATAAACAATAATGATTTCCTCAAATAGCATTTTGAATTTTTTTAGAATATTCATTTGCCTAAGATCAATACAGGTTTGGGGATGGATTGGGTTTTTTTTTGAGTCAATTAGGGTTAAATGACTTGCCCAGGGTCACACAGCTAGTAAGTATCTGAAGTTAGATTTAACTCTTGTCCTTCTGACGCCAGGGCCAGTAACAGTATAGGTTTAAAGGACCTAGCATCAGAAGACTTAGATTTGAATTTTCACTCAATAGCCAATAAACATTAACTATACACCTACTATGTTCCAGGCACCATACTTATTACTGAGGATACACATAAGAAAAAGAGATAGCCCCTGCCCTCAAGGAGCTTTTAGTCTAATGGGGAGAGACTACACACAAAGAAGCTGGACGGCAGGGGGAAGGGCAGTGAGGACACTGGAGTGGAGTGGAAACCAAGCAAAGTGGCTGGTGGAAAATGAGGAGTTAGAAATTCTCAGTCCTCTATAAAGGGTAGCTTTGGGAAGAGGGTTTATTGTTGTGGTTGTAGAGGGGAGATGGTACTGAGGAAGTGTTGAGTATCAAAGCTGAAGCAAACGGATGATGAAGAGATTTTTGCAGAACAACTTTTATCTGGTGTGTGACCTTGGGCAAATCACAGTCTCCCAGAAGCCCAATTTTCTTCTTGGTAAAATGGAATAATGACAGTTGCGTCTGCCACCTCCCAAGGATATTCTGAGGACAACACCAATCATGCCTACTATCTACTAATGGATCTCTTGAGCTCAGGAGTTCTAAGCTGCAGTGGGGCTAAAGCAGGATAAGTGCCCACACCAACTCCTGCACCAATGTGGTGAATCCCTAGGGAGTGGACTGCCCAAGGATGATCAAACCAGCCCAGATCAGGAACAGAGAGAGCGTCAATCAGTAGTACTACTATGAACAGATGAATAACACTGCACTTTCAGCCTAGGTGACATAGGGAGACCCAACCTCAAAGCAAACAAACACCAATGTGAAAATATTTTTTTTAATCCCATTCATGTGAGAACAGACTAGATCTTTTATTTCAATGGTGCGGGGAATTTTCAAATGAGTAAAGTCTCACTACCAGTCAAGATAAGCAACTTCCCTGCGATTTATAATCAGAGAGCTGCCTAGAACAGCAATGGGTTAATGACTTGCCAAGAGCTACACAGACAGTGTGTCAGAGATGGGCTTTGAACCCAGGTTTTCCCAGCTCTAAGATTAGCACTCTATCCACATCTGGAGTTTCTTAAACTTTTTCAACTTGTGACCCCTTCAGAGCTTCTTAAATTGTTCAATAATCTTTGCATTATACCACACTGATCCCCATTTGTGAGTCATGATTATTACTGGAGGGTAACTGCATACTAGGTGGCACAGTGAAGAGAGCATAGGACTTGAGTTGGAATGCTGCCTCAGATACTACTCAACTAAAATTATTACTAACATCATCATCATCATTGATAAGGTAGAATAATTTAGGAACATGACTTCTGAGATTTGGGATTTCTGTTTTATTTCTAATTTATTTGGCTACTTAAATCTCAAATATGAATACAGAAAAATGGTAACAACCGTATCAATCAAATAGCAAGGCAGCTGTGTCTTTTGACCAGCTCAAAGGTTTCTAGATTTAGAAACCTGTTGGAGCTGGAAGAGGATTTAGAAGTCTCATTCCACTCCCTAACAAATAAGGAGCTGATTTTCCCAGGTCATATGGCAAGTAGCAGAGATGGAGCTAAGACTCAGGTCTCCTAACTTCAAGCTTAATACTCTTTCCTCCACAAGGAGCTCCCTAGTACTGACCTCCCCAGTGCTAATATTCCTCAATGCTGACCTCTCCAGTTCTGACTTCCTCAGTGTTGACCTCCTTAGTGCTGACCTCCCTAGTGCTGATTCCTGCTTCAGTACTTAATAGTAGGAAGTTAGTAAAAAGAAGGCTGGATTTGGAGTTAAAAGACCTGGGTTCAAGTCCCAACCCTGACACTACTTACCTCTGTGACCTTGGCCAACACTTCCTTTCTCTGGTCCCCATCTTATCCCCATTTTGTGGATCGGGAAAACTGAGGCACAAAGAATTTAAATTCCTTAGGCACCACATATTAAGAGCAGCATGGAGACCCATGTTCCCCCCACCCCATTGCCCAATACTTAACATCTGCAGTGTGGTGGATATGCTGGACTTTTTCAAGACAACACACCCAGGATCTGCTGGGGAAGAGTAGGTCCCAAGATAGGCAATTATTTCCTGTAAGCCTGGAAACTTCATTAGGACTCTATACAGCAAAGCTCTGATGTCCAGAGACACTCTGTGAGGAAGAAGACAAGCCCTAGAGAACAGCAGTGCTGGGTGGGTGGGCACAAGCAGAGGAAACAGACCACCTTTGTACATCTGAGCCAGTTCTCAATGCCTGGTGTTGCTGAATGTGCGTATTTGCTTCTATTTGTTAAATCTTGTCAAACAGGAAGCAGGTTTTTAAGTCAAGGGGTGGGGAGGGGGGTCCCTGAGAGTTCAGACTTCTGCTTTTAAATGTTCTTACAAGATGCACAATTGGCACAGACTGACAGGAAATATTTAATTGGAATCGGAAGGCCCTGGCTCCATGGACCTTGTTTTATATTGTCTCTCTCCTCTTGCTGCAATTATTCCAGTGTGCAGGCACTGGTCTTCCATTTATTTATATCTACCAATGGGGCATGAAACCAAGGGCTAATCTGAAAGTTGGATTGGAGGAGGGAGTGAAGCTTGTTCCAAAGGAAAGAGGAGGAAAAGCTCATAAAGGAATTGTGCTTCTGAAGTAGAAGGGCTGAGAGTGAACTAGGATTGACATATTTATGAGCCGGTATGGGTTGCCTGTGCTGATAAGAAGTGGTCATTAAAGGAAGGAAAAGTCACCTTCGTGTATATAAAATATACAAAATTCATAGTCTGGAAAGACTGGACAGGAAAACATTAGGTAAATAGAGGATATCCCATAAAGTATAATGTGAAAATTCAACTACCTTAGTAAGGAAGGTACTGATGTTTCTGTCTGGTTAGAACGTGAAAAATGAACAATTCTTTTAATTCCAAGCATAATGGTGGACTAGGGTCCAGTTGGTTGAAATTTATTGCTGATTTCATATTACTTACATAAATACTTCAAAGACCTGTGATTCTGCAAGTAAACCCACTTCACCCCCTTATATGAATTGCAGGCCCTCTGCATTTTAAGAGGTGGTCTTCAGGTATTACTGTGGTTGAGGATGGGGGAAAGACATCAATCTGCAACCAGCCTAGATTGATGATCCTCTCTGAACTTAAGTAGGTTGGTCCTAGGACAGCAGAGATAGACTGCTCATCACCAAGCCTGTACATCAAACCTTTACAACTTGGCAGAACTTGGCAATGCCTGTTCTCATAACCTATGAGAACCTGAAGTCTCAGCCAAGCCCTTAGGAAGAGGACTTCAGTGAAGACAGGTACGTATTGGAAATCAAACAACGATGGGGTAAGTTTTACATTAACACCAGCAATTGATCATTTTTCCTTGGAGATAATCTAGCCCCTACCTTACAGAGCTGTTATGAGGATCAAGTAAGATAATATATGTAAAACACTTTGCAAACCTTAGAATGCTATATGGATGTTGGCTACTATTATTATTACTTACATATATGCCATAAGTTTACTTGGTAGTTACATAACTGCTACCAAGTAGTTTTCAGGGCAAGAATTCTTTTTTTTTTAATTTAATTTTCTATTCATTTTTAACATAAATACATGAAGACAAAAAAAAGAACATTTCCATATACATAGCACAACCTAAAAAGAGAATTTGCACTGTAAGACTTTGACTTTACATTTCATAATGTTTACTTTTTTAAAAAGCTGTATAAGTACTGCTCGTCATTTTCAAAGCTACTCTGCTTTCTTTACTTCCTTCTACATTTTCTTTTCTTCTCCGCCATACACTTTTAATATTTTTTAATATCCCCTCACTTCACCCAAGAGATGGTTACTATTTGACACAAATATATATGCATGTAAAACCATACTATACATAATTTTTGTTTATCAGTTCTTTCTCTGGAGGCAGATAACATCTTCTTTCATATGTCCTTTTTAGTTAATTTGGGTATTTATAATAGTCAAAATGGCTTATTCATTTGAAGTAATTCTTAAAACAATATTGCATTGTATACAATGTTCTCTTGGTTCTGCTCATTTCACTCATTATTATTTCATGCAAGTCTTTCCATGTTTTTCTAAGATCATTGAGCTCATCATTTCTTATAGCGCAGTAATATTCCATCACAATCACATATCACAACTTGTTTAGCCATTCCCCAATCGATGGACATGCCCACAATTTCCAGTTCTTTGCCACCACACAGAGAGAATTCTTTATCAAGAAAGGAATATAGATTACAAAGCATAAAATAGTCTATTTAGATTCCATAAAATTAAAAAGCTCTTGCAGAAATTGATGCAATCTGGAAAGAAACAAAGCTGATAATTGAGAGGGGAGGAGGGGGGTCACAAAATCATTGCATCAAGTACTCTAATAAAAGTTTGTTATTCAAGATATATGGGGAAATGACACAAATATATACAACCAAAAGCCATTCCCCAATAGATAAGTGATGAAATTATGTGAATAATTTTCAGACAAGGAAATGCAAATGATCAGCAATTGTATGAAAAAATTCTCCATGACAGAAAGAAGAGAAATGTGAATTAAAACAACTCAGTTGTTAAACTTACAGTGAAGTTCCATTTTATAGCCAACAAATTGGTAAAGATGCTAAGATGTCATTCTTGGTGAAGCTATAAATAGGTCCAAGTCTTCTGATACATAATTTGAAATCATATGAGAAAATGACTTAAACCATTGTGATTCTTTGACCCACAAATCCTTATGGCTCAATGACCAAAAGAAAAGTCCTCTATATAACAAAAGATTCATAGCACCATTTTTTTTCTGGCAAAAAAAAAATACTTAAAAGGTAAAGGTACCCATTGATTAAGAAATGACTGAACAAGTTGTGGCAAATGAATGCAATTGAATTTTATTTTGCCATAAGAAATAGAAGATACAAAAATTTCAGAGAAACATTTAGGAAAAGAATCCTATGAAATGAAGCAGAGAGGAAAAAAGTAGAGTCAGGAAACTATATGTACAGTGCCTATATAATTATAAATAATGATACAAAGGCTATCAAACTCTGACTAATTGGAGAAAAGGAAAAGAACCTTTATATTCTAAAATATGTAGAGCAACTTTTTGTGGTGGCAAAGAACTGGAAACTGAGGGGATGCCCATCAATAGGGAAATGACTGAATAAATTGTGATTTATGATTGTGAAGAAATACTACTAAGAATTAATGAGAAGCTTGATTTAAAAAAAAACATGAAAAGACTTGCATAAAATAACAAGAGTGAAATGAGAATGTTGTATACATTAATAGCAATCTTGTTTGAAGAGTAACTGCAAATGACTAAGCTATTCAGAGTAATATGAATATTTGAATCAACTATAAGGGCTTATGAAGGAAGGCCCTATCCAGCTCCAGAGAAAAAACTGATATACAGAAGTGTGTACCATATGGTTATAGATATGTATCTGTGTCAAATGTTGGTCTTTTCTACTGCAGGGCTGGGAGGGAGGAAGACAGCTCAGAACTCACAGTGTAACCCAAAAAAATTAAATTAAAAAAATTAACCTCTGACTTAATTGTATTGAACAAGCACAGTGTCAGTTAACTGATGATGAAACATACCTTCCTCCTCTCAGTAAAGAGGTGGGGGACTAAGGATGTGGAATGTTGTATGCACTATCTGATATACCATCACTGTTAGTTTGTTTAGTTTAAATGTTTTTCTTTGTCACAAGGAAAGGTTCAATTGAGAGGGTGGGAATAAAAGACAAATGACTGTCTTACATACAATAGGGAACAATAAAATTAGTGGATAGACAGCTAGACTTAGAGTCAGGAAGACTGAGTTCAAACCCTGACTCAGATACTTAGTAACTGACTAGTAACTGATCCTGGGTAATCTCTTTGGTCCTCAGTTTTCTAATCTGTGAAATTAGATGCTAGAATTTGATAGTCTCTGAGGTCCCTTCCAGATCTAAATCCAGGATCTTACAATCCACCAGTTCCCAAACTGGTATTCTCAGTATAAGAAAGGGTGATTTTCTCATCTTCCCTTTCCAACTCCACCACCCCCCACCATCCCCTTCACCTCTTACCCCTCTCAAATAGGACTTTTGATAAGCTTGTCTTTACTAGAAGTCAGTCTTTGCATATCTTAAGACCTACCCTCCCAAGAAGTCCATTCAATTCCATAATCTAATGCCCCCACTCTCAATGTCATTTCGACCCTCTGGTATGTTGCAATGGTGAGTTCCTTCAATAGCAGCCACAAGAAAGTTGTCCCCTCTGACCTGCGACCTACCGATGTATTTCTATGTATCAACCAACAAGCACTGAATAAATGCCCACCTTGTGCTAAACATTTTGCTAGGAACTAGTGAGACCAATAGAAAAATTGAGCTAATCTCTGTTCTCAAGGATCCTGATACCTTAGGTATCTTAGGTACTTGCGTCTCTTGCCATATCAATGAGACTAGTTGGCTATATGCAATGTAAACTTGGGCGAAAACAGCCAGGCTTCTCAAAGGTCCACTTATAGATTTGTTACATCTCCTTCCCCTTCCCGTGATTTCTCACTATGTAAGATAAGTGTTTGAGATTTGGGTTACAATGGTAAGTACAACTCCATTGAAAGATGCTATACTGGAAGACAAAAGATGTGGGCCACTTAACCTCTCAGATTTAATTTCCTTATTCAATTTCCCCAAAAATGGAAATATATGTGTGTGTGTGTGTACATACATGTATGTAAGTATATACTAACTTCCTCACAGGATTGTTGTAAAGATCAAGTGAGAACACCATATTTTATTTGAAATCATAAAATAAAATACAAAGATTAATTAACACCATAATTCCTTAGAATTCAAAGGGAACTAACCTAAATATTAAAGATGGAAGAGATTTGAGAGACCATCCAGTCCCACCCTCTCATTTGATAGGTGAGGAAACTGAGGCCCAGGAAAGTTAAGAGACTTGTTTAAAGTCATGCAGATAATAAATGGTAGCATTGTCCATCTTCTGGCTTCTGGTCCATTGCTCTGTTGAGTTCCTCAGCAGATACTTTGGGGTTTGGTTTTAAATCATAACTTTTTCCCTTCTCAGGATAGTCACCTTAAATGAAATATGGTTCTTTCCACATTTCTATCTTGTGCAAGGCTGATAAGCTCACAGCCTGAAATTTTCAAAAAGTAACAAAAGAGTCATCCATCTGCCAAAAATAAAAAAAAAAAAAAGGAAGGGGATTCTATTTGGCAGCATTTGTGCAAACCAAAAATCAGAAGATTGTTGCTTTATTATTATCATGAAGTAACACCATTGATAACTTTTCTAGACAAAAGAGAAACAAAAGGAACAGCAGGAAGGAGAGAAAGATCTTCCAGCCAGCCACAGATTACAAAATAGACTCACTGCATTAATCAAGTGTTTTCTTCCTCCGGTGTGGTAATCTCAAGTACATGACACAAGATAAACACAGAGCCATGCTCCATTAAATTTATGAAAGGATGTTGTTTATTTTTATCACATTTATTAGACTTGAAAGATATCCTCTAGTTCTCAAATCAACATCAGAGACCATGTTTATTTCTAGGAAGCTGAGTGGTTTAACAAATAATAAAACGCTGATCTTTCACCTCTTGAAATGCGGTCTAGTCTCATACCAGAGAGAGGAGAGTCCAGGTCCTTTTTTATAACTGTGGTCCAGATGGAGTTGCTCCATGGCGGCATGTTGGGTGTTTCCAAACACCTTGTCTGGTAGAGAAGGTCTGGATGAGATGAGATGTAGTTTAGAACACGAGAGTAAAGGGAAGTAAAGGTCACTTCATGATGGGTCTGATGACTTACAAAGTTTCTCTTAAGTTGGTCTGGAGCTTTGGAGAGTTTGACCTACTCTTGAGTTATCTATCAGTTGTTCCACTAATAAGTTGTAGCCCACTGGCCATAGCTGAATCAAGATCACAGATCACAGAGTTTCAAACTTGGGAGGCACCATCTCAGCTAACTCATACCCAAAAGGGAATTCTTGGCACTCTTGATAAGTGATCATTTCTTCCAAGAGAGCTCAGATACATCCAAAAAGGGGGAATCCTTTTTAGTGGTCCTTCCTACTTTTGGATAGCTCTGACTGCCAAGGTTTTTCTGACATCAAGCCTAGAATTCATCTTCCATCCATTCATTGCTTCTGGTTCTGCTATCCAGGTGCTATCAGTAATGGTTCTGTGAAAGAGGCACAAGAATTCTCTCACCTCACCAAGAGCTTCTTCTTCCTTCTAAGGAACTAAGTCTGGGTAAGATGATAAAAGAAAAGTTACACATTACATTCTCCTACACTGTGATGCCTCATACTAATAACGGCTGACACTTATGGAGTCCTTTTGGGTTTGCAAAGTTCCTTATATACATTTTTTCCCTTGATTCTCAATAACCCTGTGAGGTAGAAGCAGCTATCATCCACTTTCACAGCAGAGTCTCAGGGTGGTAAATTATTTGCTCAGAGACATACAGCCAGGAAATCTCTGAGACAATATTTGGAGCCAGGTTGTCCTGAATCCAAGTCCGGGGTACGAGCTACCATAACATACTGCTTTTCTATGTTTTCAGTCCTCACTCTTAAATTTCCTTTTCAAAATATTCTCAGGATGAACCCAAGATAGGGTCACCCAGAGAGAGCTGGTTCAGACAGTGAGTTCCAGCCCTTTAGGACAGGTAACCTTACTTCCATTTGTCAAGGATCTTGATTTATATGTCTGGTTCCTCCTTCCATTCACTGAAATCACAAACCCTTCACAATTTAGAAAATGCTGCTTGTGAGTTACTATGACTAAAAAAAACGTGCATCATTTTAATGGTCAACTTTCTGGTGACGATTCTCTGACTTCAGGCCAGTTGGTCCTCAGACAACAGTCAGAATTCATTACCAACTTCCCTGTTATTGACCTAGGTACCACCATGCTCCCAGCTTCTCAGACTTTCAATCTAGATGTCCTCCTTGTATCATCTCTCTGTCTCTCTGTCTTTGTCTCTCTCTCCTTTCCCCCTATGTCCAATCTGTTGCCATACTCTCATATAAGTCTACTCTACCCTGACACTGTCATCCCCCTGGTGCAAGTCTTCTTCACTCATGCCTGGACTATTGAAGAAGAATAGTGATTGGTCTCCCTCCCTCAAATCAATCTCTACTCTAGTGCATCCACCACTCAGCTATCATAGTGGTCCACCTAAAGTGAAGATTTGACCATGCCATCCTTCTATTCAATGAATTCCAATGGGGGCCATCTCCAGTCATCCGGATCGATGTCTGGCCATGGCCCCCATTGGGGGGGGGGGGGGGGGGAAGGGGGAGGGAAGGAGCGAGGCTGGTGACTCACTTAAATCCAATTCACTTGCAAGTCATGGCACCACCTTCCTGATGTCTTGGTCTTCTTCGAGAACAAGGGACAAACAACAATAAATTCCAGTGGTCCCCTATTGTCCTCAGGATCAAATATAAAACACACTTTTCAGCTTTTAAAGCCCTTTAAAACCTGGCCCCTTCCTACTTTTCTAGTCTTCTTATACCATACTCTCTCCATATACTCTGTGATACAGTCTTAATGGCTTCCTTGTGGTTCCTTCACTGGTTGGCCCTCAAGCCTATAGTTCCTTCTCTTCTCATCCCTGCCTCCTCACTTCCCTGCCTTTCTTCACATCTCAGCTAAAACCTCACCTTCATCAAGAAACCTTTCCCAGTCCCCCTAAGGGCTAGTGTCCTCCCTCTGAGATTACACATGCACATATACATACATATATGCGTGTGTGTACACACACATATACATAAATACATATGTGTGTATACATATATGTATGTGTATATATGTCTGTGTGTGTATTGTTTGCACATAGTTGACTGCATGTTGTCTCACCCGTTACGTTGTAAACTCCCTGAAAGTAGGGACTTTTTTTTTTTGCCTTCCTCTGTATTCTCAGCACTTAGCATAGTGCCTGGTGCATAGAAGGCATTAATAAAATGCTTGTTGACTTGACTTGCCTATCAGCCCTATACCCACATCCTCTCTAGCTGGGTAGAAGCTTGTGTGCTACCAGCAAAGCCTTCAGGACCCCAGGGCCACCTCCATTCCCTGATGGGACTCAGAGTAGGACTTTAATGGAGGGGGTTACAATTAACAGTCAAAGATCCATAGATGATTACACAAAAAGGCTCCAGCTTTGAGTTTCAAAATTTGTATTCACTGAGAAAGGCATTGTCCCTAAGGAGACCAATGGCCAGTTCTCACCTAGAATACGGGCCCCTTCATTCAGGGAAAACACTGACACACTCCATTCAAGAAAAGAGCAGGGCTAGTGAAATGCTGTATCCAGTCCATTTTATCTTTGATTCCCCATCCTCATTTGCTCTCAGATGGATGTATAGGAGAGCCCTGAGAAAGAGGCTGCTACCATTTCCTTGCAGCTAAAAAAGATAATTAGGACAGTGAACAAGTTTAGAACATCATCTAGAAATGATGTTCTCAGGTATTTCCTTACAACCTCTGGTTTCCAGGGTCTCATGACTTCTGCTCTAGGTACTTCTGAAAAAACAGGAAAAGGTTGAGAAAGCATATTCAAGGATCCACAATCGACAAGAATTTTTAAGCACCTACTAAATGGGGTACTAGGCAGGCAATGGCAAAATTGTTATAGTCTCTGCCATGAAGGAACTTATATTCTATAATAAGGATATGCATTCACAGATGAATAAATAAAGGATAGATACACAAAAAATATAGAATGATTGAGGGGTAGGCACTAGCAACTGAGGGAATCACCAAAGCCCTCTTGAAAGTAGCAGCAATGGGGTACAGCACATACATTCTTGTGGGCCTAGAGTCTCTAGAAGACAAGATCAAATCTGACCTCAGACACTTATTAGCCATGTATCCCTGGGCACGTCACTTAACCTCTGTCTGCCTCAATTTCTTCAACTGTGAAATAGGGATAATAGTAGCACCTATTTTTCATGATTGCTGTGAAGATCAAATGAGACATTTTTTAAAACACTTAGTAATAGGCACTATATAATCATTTATTCCCTTCCCTTGAAAGAGGTGACCCTTGAGATGACTCCTGAAGGGAGCAATGGGCTTCGAAAGGCAAAGGTAAGCATTCTAGATATGGGAAATAGCTAGTACAAAGACAGAGACACAAGGGAGGTAGTGTTGTCTGTGGGAACTGTTGAGTTATGTTGTGTTGTTGTGCAAGTATGGGATGATGAAGAGTACCATCAATCTTGAAGACCAGTGTCTGCTTGGAAAGGAGTTTTAAATACAAAATAAAGAGTTTGTGCTTTAACCTATGGACAATAGGGACCTACTGAACCATGTTGAGCAGAGAGATAATATAGTTAGACCTGCATGTTAAGAATATGAATTTGGCAGCTTCATTGAAGACGGACTGGAGAGGAGAGAGATAGGAAGCAAGGAAATCAGTTGGGAAGTTATTGCAATAATCTAAGTTATGAGTGACAAAGGCTTAAAATAAGGTAGTTATAGTGTGAATAGGGAAAGGGGGATGGAGAGCATGGAAATATGTTTAATATGATTATACATATATAGCTGATAGATTGCTTGCCATCTGAGAAGGGGGGAAAGAGGGAGAAAAAATTTGGAATTTAAAATCTTATAAAAGTGAATGATGAAAACTAAAATAAATAAATAAAAGGAAAAGGGGTAAGGAAAAGCTGAGGAGGTAGATTTAATAAGAGTTGGCAGCTATTCAGATATGCAGGATGAGCAGAAATGAAGGAAGAGTAGAGGATGACGTCATCTCTGCTACGCTTGGTGACCAGAAGGAAGGACGGAACTGGAATTGACCTGATGTAGCATCGTGACCGTCTGATCCTATGGGTGGGTGCTATTACTTAAGCCCTCTAAGGACTTGCAATTCAGCCCACTGCACTAGACTCTCCAAGGACACATACAACACAAGGGAACACCCCCTACAAGACAAGTTTCCATAGAGCCATAACAGTTTTCTCCCCAGAAGTCTCACCTGGTCTTCCTTCTGTCAACTCAATCAGTTCTGCACCTAGCTTCTTGTCCTTGGATGTGCCCTTCAAATGGTGGCCTTGCAAATCTAGAAGAGTAATAGACTCTTGTGCCTCTGTTTCCTTATCTATAAGGAAGAAGAGCTAGATGATCCTCGATGTCCCTCTCAACTCTCAGATTCTTTAGTTCCACTCTCACTATTTTTTTTTGCTTCTTTTTTTTGGATAGGGAAGGTAGGGCAATAAGGGTTAAGTGACTTGCCCAAGGTCACATGGCTAGTTTTTTGTGTTAAGTGTCTGAAGCCACATTTGAACTCAGGTCCTCCTGACTCCAGGGCGGGTACTCTATTCACTGCACCACCTAGCCACCCCTCCACTTCACTATTTACAGTCACCCTGAGTATTCCTAGGCTAACTAGGTGGCTCAGTGGATAGAGTGCTTGGCCTGGAGTCAGGAAGACTTGAGTTCAAATTTGGCCTCTAGCTGTGTGACCCTGGGCAAGTCAGTTAATTCAGTTTATCTCAGTTTCCTCATCTGTAAAATAAGTTAGAGAAGGAATGGCAAACCACTCCACTATCTTTGCCAAGAAAACCCCATATGGGGTTATGAAAGATTGGGCATGACCGAATGACTGAATAACAACAGTTTCTAAGCTAAAGAGCATTGACCAGTACCACGGCAGAGCAGGTGTCAGGGTCTGCTCAGGATCTGCCACAGAGAAGAAGGTGGGACACGCTGCTGTAACATTGATCCCAGACCTCCATTAGAATCCTATACAATCAATAGAGAGGCAGTGGATAGAAAGACAGCCT
The DNA here is from genome assembly GCF_028583685.1 of Petaurus breviceps papuanus. Lineage (NCBI taxonomy): Eukaryota > Metazoa > Chordata > Mammalia > Diprotodontia > Petauridae > Petaurus > Petaurus breviceps. The sequence continues at coordinate 36,108,899 of NW_027186304.1, read as the reverse complement.
CTGAGTCAAGAAGACTTTGGGTTCGAGTTTCACTTCTGATACTTCCTGAGCAAGTCACCTAACCTCTCACTGCCCCCAAGTTCTGTCTAAGATAAGGATTCTTCCCTTGGAGTCTGCAGATAGATTTCAGGGAGTTGACTAACTTAGATGAGAAAAAAAAATTACATCTTCATTTCAATATAATTGGGTTTCCTTGAAATTCTGTGCATTTCATTTTTTTCTTTAATCTTATTCTTAGAGCACCATCCCTGGAATCAGGAGGACCTGAGTACAAATCTGACCTCAGACACTTACTAGCTGTGTGACCCTAGGCAAGTCACAACCCCAACTGCCTGCCTGTCCCCCAAAAAATAATTCTAAAAATTATTCTGAGAAGGGTACCGTTTAAGTATCACCAGACTGGCAAAGGGATCCATAACACATAAAAGGTTTAAAACAATAATCATAAAAGCATAACTTTAGCACTGAGAGGTACCTTAAAGGTAATTTATTTCCAACCCTCTCATTTTACCGAATAAACTAAGACTTGGAAAAATTGAGTGACTTGCTCAAGGTGACAGGACATTACAAGGTTTCTGATTCAGGAGCCAGTCCTCTTTTGACTATATCCTGTTGACTCTTTGGTTGTAGGGCACTCGCTTATCTTTTGGGAGGAAGATTTTCCTCACCTGGAGTTCCTAACATCAATGAAATCATAAGTCCATTAAAATAAAATAAAACAAAACAAAAACATGGCTCCTAGTTTCTTAAATAAAGTAGTCCCCTGAGTGGCCTTTTGATTGTTTTTTTCCTCCTTGCTTGAGTGACTGGTCGTTTCATCACACTGCATTATTTTATTCAATTAGAAGCTCTTTCCTCAAAACTTAAGGTGAAATGGGGAGTAGCTGTGGGTCAGGGGCAAGAGAACAAAGGCTACCCTCCCCCTGGAGAGGAAGTGCAGAAAGGATTATCCTTTTCAAAGGTGCTCAAATGAAATACTTTCCTTCTCCTGGACAGGCAATTTTATCAGGTTCAGTGCGAGGGGAACAAGATGCTATTGTTTTGATGTAATTGGCATAATATACTTTACCCACCCATCCTCAGTAGAAATGATAATTCAGATATCTGCTAAATGCTATCTGCTTCAAAATGAATTCTAGTCAAACACCATGGCTTTCTTTCTTCACCTTCTTGTCTAAGACCTTTCACGAGCCTCCAAGCACAACTCATCCCTTTCTGTGATTATCTCATTCACTGAAACATATAGGCTGCTGTTTCCCAGGTTCTGGAATTACACTTGGAAGACAGCATGATTGTGAGCCCTTCTCCCCTTTCAGCCTGGGGGCACAAGGCTCATGAGCCAAGCTGAGATTCAGCCGTCCCTGGCACAGTCACATACCTTGGAAGCTAAGAGAACTTCCTTCCTGAAGCACCACCAGACTCTCTGCCAACCATGTCTGTCAGGTGTGGTTTCTATGGTGGGAGGAGCTGAGGTGCTGGTGTGTTGGACCTCAGGAGGACTCAGTTCCAATCCAGCTCTGTTATTAACTATCTCTGTTTCTTGGGGCCCTTCACGTCACCTTTTTTCAGTCTATTTTTTCAAGGCCTTCAACAATCAGGAGTTCTTAGCCTTTTTCATTTTGCACTCTGGTGAAGCCAATGGACCCTTTCTCAAAATAAAATTTTGTTACCAACATTCATAATGGAAAGAAATGCTAAATTTCAGTTACAGGTTAGGGAAAATAAAGACGTGATTTTTCCTCCACCCAAGTTCATGGACCCCCCCTGAATTCTATCCCAGGATCCTTTGAGGATGGTCAGTGGCCCCCAGATTAACAACCCTTGTTCTAGATGACTGCTGAGGCCCCTTCTAGGTTCATGATTCTGTGATCATGGGGCAAGGAGGGGAAGTTCATTGAAGGAGCCCTGCTGTTTAAGGCTTTCAAGATCTCCTTAATTCATTATTATTCTTTCCAGACCATAGCAGCCATCTTTTCCACCACCCACCCATCCTTACATCCACTCACACAGAATGGGGCCATCCTGCTCCATTAGGTAGGGCCCTCAAGGTGGGCACTGTTATCACCACTACCTAACCCAACCCCATTTCAGGGAGAAGACCTGGAGGCAGACACAGTCACCCTCCCAAACCAGGCTGTCCAGACACTGTTAGCAGTTTGTCCCTGGAGGAGCCAAGTTCCAAGAAGAATTTGAGAGTGGCAAAACTTAAAAGGTGATCGAGTGAATGTCTAATCTAAGAAGAACAATGAGGAACAATCCACCTTGCCTGGATATCAAACAGGCAGATAGCAGAAGAGATAGATAACTACATAGCAGAATTCGATCCCCTGACTAATATGGGGCTCTCTTGATAAGTCTGGTGACTAATGGTAAGCCATATACAGCCTCCCTCCCACTCACCCTCCATCACCTGACCCCCTCAACCATTCTACTTCTACCAAAAAGGCTTAATGTATATTGCTGAAGAAGATATGGAGGTTAGCATAGCCAATCAATTCAAAGTTAATGAATTCCTGAAGGTCACATTAAACTTCAGTGAGAGATTCTATCTGCCACCAACTCTCTCTCTCCCCCGCTGTGTCCTACCCTCCTCCTAGAAGAGACAGGGTCAGAAGACCTGAAATTTGAGAGGGGTATCTTCTAATGGTTGTGGGGTTCAGTGTCAGCACTTCCCCAGTTTAGTTGATCTGCCACCGTGAGTTAGGACTCAGATAGACAACAGTCTCATATCATAGAGGAAAAATGCATCCCTGAATCAGACAAATATCCTCATTACATGCAAGGAAATGGCACGTTTAAGTGTTAAGGGTCAAGAGGTTACCAAGTGTTTCCCTGGGGTGGGTGGGGAGTTCTTTATAGTGAGGTGAGCTCTCTGTCTTTTCCAGAAAGTTTCACAGAAGTCAGGCTACTTCTAACACACTCCCACTTTCCAAGCTTGGGTGGCATCATTTATCAGAAACTGAGAGAAACAATGGAGACAGATACTTAGGAGTCTCTCCAGGATACACTGATTTACTAGCTCCCAGGCTCACTGAAACTTTGAGAAGTAGGCAAAGACAATCCAACAAAACATTATTCTGGAAGCATCTGGCTGAAAAGGAAGCTAAGAAGGGGAAGCTCCCGTTGGCTAGAGCAGAGAGCAAAGGCATCTGGTGAACTTTCCCCTCTTGTAACTGCACTTTGGCATATTTATTCAGTGTAGGAAACTTCAAGAATGAAGCCTGGGGGGACTAAATCCACTGTCCCCACCTCTAAATGATTGTCTCCAAATCATTTTCAAATTGTCCTCTACTAGAAGTACTGTTTTCCCCCTCTTCCCTTAGCACAAACTACCAATACCAAAAAGAATTATCTGTACTTCTTTTAAGGTAATAATAGTAAAAGTAAGATCTGACATATATATATAAAAGTTTCCAAAGTGCTTTACATACATATATTATTTGATGTCTGAGAAAGAATGGGAGTGGAGTGGTAGAGGGTGGTGGTTTAAATAAAGTAAGAAAGAGTTGAGCTCTATTGAGATGAATTCAAATCCATTGCCAATTCTTTCCCGGGTAGCGAAGAGGGCAGTAAGAACTACATCTCTTTCCTTGGTTTTAAACCAAACAAGTGTGACCTCTCATCCAGAAGGGCTCTCCTATCCATCTGTATAACCCTGCCAAATTGAACACCACTAGTTAAGTAAGGGTCAGTGTCCTACTTCCTAGTCTGGATAGGTTAGATTGTGTCTCATTTTCTCATAACATTTCCCAAAATGATATTTATGGAAGCTAATTTCCCCATCATTCATCTCTACCCTCTCTTTTGGCTTATTATCCCTACCATGGCCATCAATGGGACTAGCTACAATTGCATCTGGATACCACTGAGAATAAGACTGGTCCTCAGAAAAATTCACCTCATTGCTAAAACAGCTTGCTTTTTTATTGGCAGGCAATTAGTGGGTCAGGGTAGAAAGCAAGATGGGGAGATGGAAAAAGAAAGAGTGAGACAGAGAAAACAGAACCTGGTATAGAGGAATAGAATTTACCAAGACAAAAAAAAAAACCTGCTTTTCCAACAATCAATAGAATTTTCTCTGCTCCAAACACCAGCCAAGTTTATTTGCCCTGTCAATCAAACATATATATATTTTAAAAGTACCATATCTGAAGACAGAAAAATACCAGCTGATATTTAGAGGTTTTCAAAGTTCTTTTCACACATTTGATCCTCACAACAACCCTGAGAAGTAGATACAAGTATTATCCCCATGTTATACCTGAGGGCACCGAAGCTTCCAGAGGTGAGGTTATTTGCCTGGTCCCACAGCAAGTATTAGAGCTGGCTTTTGAAACAAGGTCTTTAGGACTTTAAGCCCAATATTCATTCCACTGCATCACAGCAGCCTCTTGGAAGAAAAAAACCAGATGAGAAGGCTCATATTTATTTTAATACAAGGGCTGTATCATACTTCTGATAATGAAAGTTTTCAAAAGGAGAAATCCCCCACTGCCAAACAACTCCTCTATATCTCACTAGTACTCAAAGATCACATAGGGATCATGACAGGTTTTCTGTCCTTGTTTTCTAACTTCAAAGAGAATATTTCAGTCACACAAAACACATGGTCCAAAACTCACAGGATGATGAGTTAGGCTAGAGTGTAGAAATCAGCTAGTATAAACCTTTCATGTTATAATGAGCAATCTGAGGCCCACAGAGATTGTGACTCGCCCAAAGGCATACAGGGAATAAGACAAAGGGACAAAATTCAAACCCAGGGTTTCTGAATACAAATTTTCTATGTCCTATGACTACCATTATACCTTACCTAGTCTTTTCCTGAAGTCTTCTAGGGAAGAACATAGACAGTTTTTAAAGATAAAAAGTCACCCTGTTTTCATTATGCTTTTATGTTTGCAATTAGTCTCCTGTATGCACTAAGTCCAGTGGCTTACCAAGTTGTTTATGGATTGTTTCTTTAACATTTTGCAAAATGCTCTAAGAAAATTCATTGATTCAGCAAAGTTGGGGCAGCTAGGTGGCATAGTGAATAGATCACCAGCCTTGGAGTCAGGAGGACCTAAGTTCAATTCCAGCCTCAGACACCTAACACTTACTGGCTGTGTGACCTTGGGGAAGTCACTTAGCCCCAATTGCCCTGCCTTCCCCCTCCAAAAAGAAAAAAAAAAGACTTGTAACTCCTGTGAAGATTAGGAAGAAGGACATTGACCCTTTCTTGGTGCTATTCCTTGATGTGTTTAGATTTTCATGGGATCTCAAAGCTGTTAGGGACCTTTAAAGGCCATCAAATACAAACTGTACCTGAACAACTATCACCCCACACTGTAAGGTCTCCTTATAAGTGATCATCCAATCTTAGCTTGGAGAACTCTAGTCCAAAATTCCCACCACGGACAGCTCCAAGTGCTAGTTTCCCTTATCTCAAGTTAAAATCTGTCCCTCTGCTTTCATTGCTCCACCTGCCTCCTGGGGCAAAGCAGAGTGAGTCCAATCCCACTTAAACATACCTCCTCTTCACATATTTGAAGACAGTGATCATGTTCTCCCTTCCCCACTCTCTTGGACTTTTCTTCTCTAAGCTAGACATCCCTCTTTCCTTCTACCAATATTAGTTTGGCTCACTCTCCACCCCCCTCTCCTGTTTGGTTTGGCTTCATCCTCCTCTTTTGCAGAGTGTGCTTTACCCTACTGAAGAGTTCATCTGTTGCTGACACTTTACAAGCTACAGCATTTCTGCCATCCTAGAGGGTCTCAATAGCCATGGTCTTTCTTTTCCTTTCCCTTTAACAAGGCCAAGAAATTTGTTCTTTGTGTATTGATACTGAAAGCTCTTTCTACCAACTTCCTCATCCTTTGCCAATTCAACCCTTAAGCCTTTCTGGATTGTGAAACTCCCCAGTACTGCCTATCTACTATGCTCTTTCTCTTTCACAGGTTTTCTTCTATCTCTCCCAAACACCTTCTACTGTCCGTTACAAAATTTTTTGTTTTTTAAAATAAAGTGGGGGGTGGGGCAGCTAGGTGGCACAGTGAATAGAGCATGGGTCTTAGAATCAGGAGGACCTGAGTTCAAATCCAGCCTCAGACACTTAACACTTGCTAGCTGTGTGACCTTGGGCGAGTCACTTAACCCCAATTGCCCTCCAAAAAGTAAAAAAAAAAAAAAGTAAGTTAAAATAAAATAGGGGAGAGGAATAGGAGTTTAGGCTAGATGATTTCTAAAGTCCTTCCAAGCTCTAACATGATAGGATCATAGATTTATAGCTAAAAGGAATCTTAGAGGATTTCTTGTTGCACCCCCTCATTTTACAGAGGAAGCAGGGAGGCTCAGAGAGGTTATATCAACCAAGGTCATACAAGTAGTAAGCAGCAGCGCTGAGATTTCAATCCCGCGTACTTTCCATTGTATCATGCCTCATGGAGAAAACAAATCCATCTACCAATCCATCAATGAGCATTTATTAAGCATCCAGTATATTCCAGGCACTGTTAGGCAATCAGAATACAAAGACAAAAATGAAACCATCCCTGCCTTCGAGAAACATACGATCAATATCTATATTTTACAAAAACTTTCTTAAAATTGAAGGAAATAATTCAAAACATCCTTTGACTTTCTCTTTGTCAGGCTGATGAATGCTGCCACTACCCTTTAATTAATTAATACTCTCCTTTAATTAAACTCCCTTAATTTTTCCTCCCTCCTTAGGATCTCTTCAGTGCTCTTCTCTCCCCAAAATTCATTCAACTGGGGCTTATAAAATGGCTGCATGTTTCTATAAAAAGAAGGGGGATTCTCAGAAACTGGAAAACTTTACCCAAGCCAAAGTTACATTCTCTGGAGTCCTCACACATGGCATTATTTCCACAAAAATCAGAGAAAACATATTATAAGTCCTGTAAAAACTCAGACACTTAAAACTAACCCCACTTTACTATATATTTGTTAACCCTTCTTTTTCCTCCCCCTAGAATCCGGTTTCCTTTATTTTTCCCTCTGCCATTCCCCAAGGACCCCTATCCTCTTAGATTTTTTGCCCTTTCCCATATATATATATATGTATAAAAGTGTCCTTGTATCACTTCTTTAGACCACCATGTGAACACTTGCCATATATGAGTTCTCCACAAAAGTCTTTTTGACAAGGATACATTTTGAACCCCAACAATGTGGCCAGTCCATCAGAGTTGCTCTCTCTGAAGCAAAGTTTGAATGCTTGGCAGTTTAGTTTCAGAAAGGACTTCAGTGTCTGGTACCTTATATATATTATATATATAATATAATAATATATATGTGTATATATACACACACATATATTCCCCGTATGATACTTGCCTCTCTATATTTGATGGTGATCTCCATGAAATGTCCTACCTAAATTTGCTTATCTCCAGCACCTAAGACAGAGAACTGCTCATATTAGTGTTGCTGCATTAAACTAAACTCTATTAAAACAATAACAACAACAAACCAATACATTTTTCCCATACTTTGCTGCCTTTCATGATGATATGGGATGAGGAGTGGGGAGGGAGACAAAAGTAAACAATGGCCATAAGGCATATCAAGGTTTCCCTGATTTTATTTCATTCAAAGTAGATTTGCTTTCTAGAGGTAATTTTTTTTTCTTTTTCAAATTTCCAAAAGATGATCATATGGGAGGGCTAACTGTCAATTATGAATTACTTTTGTTGTATCTCTCAGTTGAAGTTTTCTTTTTTTTGTAGTTTATTTTTTTATTTTGTAGTTTACATCATTCATTTCCACAAGATTTTGAGTTACAAATTTTCTCCCCATTTTTCCCCTACTACCACCCCAAAACAGCGATCCCACTGAATATCCCCTCCCCAAATCTGCTCTCTCCTATATCTTCCCCCATCCCCCCTCCGGCTTTCCAGTAGGGTATGGTGGATCTCCATGCCCCAGTGCCTGTATGTCTTATTTCCCAGTTACATGTAAAATAATAATAATATATATTTTTAAACATTTGCTTTTAAAACTTTGAATTCCAGATTCTTTTCCTACCTCCCTCATCACCCACCCTTACTGGGAAGATAAGCAATTCAATATAGGTTGTAGATGTGTAGCTATGCAAAACATTTGCATCTTAGATATATTGTGAAAGACTGACTTTATTTCCCTCCATCCCATCCGACCCCCCACTTGTTCTACTCTCTACTTTGATCCTGTCCATTTTCTTTTTTTTTTTTTGCCTTTTTGGAGGGCAATTGGAGTTCACTGACTTGCCCAAGGTCACATGGCTAGTTTTTGTGTTAAGTGTCTGAGGCCAGATTTGAACTCAGGTCCCCCCAACTCCAGGGCCGGTGCTCTATTCACTGCACCACCTAGCCACCCCCTGATCCTGTCCCTTTTCAAAAGTAGGTGCTTCTAACTTCCCTCCCCCCTAGCCTGCCCTCCCTTCCACCATCCCTCCTCTTATCCCCTTCCCCCCTACTCTCCTATAGGGTTAGATACCCTATTTAGTGTGTATGTCATTCCCTCCCTATGCCAAATTCATTGAGAATAAGGTTGACTCATTCCTTTTTGCCTTCCTGTTCTTCCCCTCCATTGTAACAGTTTTCCTTTGCCTCTTCTATATGAGATAATTTACCCCATTCTATCTCTCCCCATCTCCTCTCATTATATTCCTCTCTCACCTCTTAATTTTATCTTTTAAATATAATCCCTTCCTATTCAACTGGTCCTGTACACTCTGTCTATGTATACCTGTACACATATACACGCATACTCACATGTATTCATATGCCCATATAACCTCCTATATAGACATATATGCATGTATATATATACATATATATATATATATATACACGTTGCTATTCCCTTCAACTATTCTCATACTGAGAAAAGTTTCATAAGTTAAAATTATTGTTTTTCCATGTAGGAATATAAATAGTTCAACTTTGATAAGTTCCTTATGATACCGTTTCCCTGTTTACCTTCTCATGCTTCTCTTGCTTCTTGTATCTTAATGTCAAATTTTCTATTCAACTCTGTTTTTTTCATCAAGAATGCTTGAAAGTCCTCTATTCCTTTGAATAACCATATTTTCCCCTAAAACATGATACTCAGTTTTGCTGGATAGGTGATTCTTGGTTTTAATCCCAGTTCCGTTGACTTACAAAATACCATATTCCAAGACCTTCAATCCCTCAGTGTAGAAGCTGCCAGATCCTATGTTATCCTTATTGTGTTTCCACAGTATTCAAATTGTTTCTTCCTGGCTGCTTGTAATATTTTCTCCTTGATCTGGGAATTCCAGAACCTGGCTATAATATTCCTAGGAGTTTTCTTTTTGGGATCTTTTTCAGGAGGTGATCAGTGGATTCTCTCAACCTCTATTTTGCCCTCTGGTTCTAAAACATCAGGGCAATTTTCCTTGAGAATTTCTTGAAGGATGATTTCTAGGTTCTTTTTTTTTGATCATGGCTTTCAGGTAGGCTAATAATTTTTAAATTGTCTCTCCTGGATCTATTGTCCAAGTCAGTGGTCTTTCCAATGAGATATTTCACATTGCCTTCTATTTTTTTATTTGTTTGGATCTGTTTAATAGTATCTTGATTTCTCATAAAGTCACTAGCTTCCATTTACTCCAATTTAATTCTGAAGGAATGATTCTCCTCAGTGAGGTTTTGAGATTCTTTTTCCATCTAGCAAATTTGACTTTTTAAGGCATTCTTCTCTCCTCATTGCCTTTTTGAGCCTCTTTTGCCATTTGAGTTAGTCTGTTTTATAAGGTGTAATTTTCTTCAGTCAAGTTGTTGACTCCCATTTTATAATTTTCTAGCATCATTCTCATTTCTCTCCCCAATTTTTCCTCCACTTCTCTTATTTGGTTTTCAAAGTCCTTCTTAAGCTCCTCTATGGCCTGTAAGCAACTTATTCTTTTGTTGGAAGCTTTTGGTGGAGGAGTTCTGACTTTGCTGTCTTTCTCCTGTTCCATGACCTGATCCTTTTTGTCCCCAAAAAAGGAGTCCAAAGTCGGATTACTGTACTTGCCTTGCTTCCCTCATTTGCTCATGTTGCCACTCAATTACTTGACTTTTGAGCTTTTTGCCACAATAGAACTCTGCTACCAGATGGGAGAGCTTTGTCCCAATAGCTGGGGTTTTCTCAGCTGCTGGAGCTATTAGTTGGGTGCCTTCTCTTAAGCCTCCACATGCTCTGGCAAACTGGTCATTCACCCCAGGACCTCCACCCTAGACAGCAATCCAGATCCAAGCAGGTTAAAGCAAGAGTAATTACCGTTAGACTGGTTGCTTGGTCCCCCAACAATCTGCAGGCCAGGAGCTCTGAAGCAGCCACATAGCAGTGGCTGCACAACTGAGGAGCCTCAGCTGCTTCTTGCCTGGGGGCAAAGGCCAACGGCACTCCTGAATCCCCAGGTCCCAAAGTCCACACTGCACTGACTTCTCACTTTGTCCTTAGCATCTATGGTTTGATAATTCTGAAAACCACCACAGCTGCTGGTGATCTGAAGTCCCTCCAGCTGGCAGCTGGTTGTGGGCACCCTGAGGCTAAAACTTCGGCTCTGGCCAGGCTGTGCTCATCTCCCAGACTGTGCTCTGGCTGCTTCCTGTTGGCCTGACGGGCTGTCCTCAGTGGGAGGTTGGTTTCTCTGTGTCATTTTGTGGGTTATGTAGCCCCAAAGTTTTTTCAGAGTCACCTTTTACATGAATTGGAGGAGGTGGGAGCAGGAGCTACTTGGAAGTCTGAAGTTTTCTATAATTAGTCAAATGTGTTCAGAGACTTTATCATGCAGAGATAGATAGATAGACAGACAGATAGATAGGTAGATAGATAGATAGATAGATAGATAGATAGATAGATAGATAGATAG
>NW_027186304.1:36086540-36098021 GCF_028583685.1 Petaurus breviceps papuanus | reverse complement strand
TAGATAGATAGATAGATAGATAGATAGATAGATAGATAGATAGATAGATAGATAATTTTTTACTGCCTATTTTGTTTTTTAAACCAGCTTGTTGTCCAGACAAGAGCTCCAAGAGAATCAGCGCTGTATTAGAGTCTTCTTCTTATTGTTGTTTGTCCTTCATTCTAGAAGAGGCCCATGGCATCAGGAAGGTGATGCCATGACTTGCAAGTGAGTTGGATTTAAGTGAGGGAGGCTGTGAAAATGACCATCCTCACTTTCTCCTCTGGAGCCATCTGGATCCAGTGGCCAGATATGGATCAGGATAACTGGAGAGGGCCCTGGATGAAGTGGGAGACCTTGGCCCTTTGAAGCTAAGGTCTTTCCCAGGTCTCATTTTGCCATACCACTAATCCACCCTGTACCTCAGTTTCATCATCTACAAAAAGGATTTTGGGCACCTACCTGGTATTTAGGCCTACTGTGAGAATCAAGGAGATAGTCTTTCCAAAGATGTTTTCAAAAATGATTTTATATAAAGATGTTATATAAATTTAGGACATTATTGTAGACAAAACATATTTTGAAATCATTTCTGTAGAGTCAGCCATTAGCAAATTGAATGAAAAATATGGCTAGGAAGGGTTCAGATCCTGGGGACATTTATTAACTGTGGGCCCAGGGGCCAAAGGATCAATCAATAAGTATTAAGTGCTACATACTAGATTCTGTGCTAGATGCTATGGCTACAAAGGCAAAAACTTAGTCTCTCTGAGTCCCAGTTTCCACATCTATAAATTGGGTATAATAACACTTCATAAAAGAGACTGGACATGTGATTTCCATTGGTATGCAGACTTTCTCAATGAGGAAGCTCCCTCCACTAATGCAGGTTCAAATTTTTTCTGCAAATTCTAGTTTCAGCTTCTAAGACTTGGAGCTGCCTAAAGCCCTTTAGGGATTTGTCCAGGGTCACACAGCCTCAGACACAGGACTTGAACCCAAATCTTCCTGGCCTCAAAGACAGCTCTCTACTACACTATATTGTTTCTTTTTCTTTCTTTATTAATTTGTTTGTTTACTTTTAGTTTACAAGATTCGGTTCCTCAATCTCTTGAGTTTCACATGTTATTTCTTAGCATTTACTTTGGGGAGGAAAAAATCCATTTGCATTATGTAAATGTATCATGTAACCCTAAGCAAGTCACTTGATTTCTCTATACCTCAGTCTCCTCATCTGTAAAATTAAGGGATTGGATTTAACGGCCTCTTAGATCCCTTCTAACTCTAAATCTGTGGTCCTAAGACCGTATCACAACAGCAGCATATCTGGTCATTCATCCCTGGGTCCAACCTGGGAAGGAAGTCACAACTTCTCAGGTCACAGAGAGAACCAAGAAGACTTCAAAAGTTCTTGGAACCTAAGACCCGAGGTCTGGAAAATCGAAAGTCAGACCAACTCAATAGGAGCTTGGGCATTTGCCGCCTGAAACAGATTTGCTTGCCAAGGCATTAGCTATACATTTATCTAGAAAGATGGGATGAGGCAGCCACGGCTGGCTACAGAGTTCCATTCCTAACTCTCCATCCTGCTCATATTGATGTCATAAACAATGGTAACTTTAATCGACACTTATAGAGTTTTAAATACATATGCACCTTGGACACCTCTCAGCTTGGTGACTTTGAGTAAGGTCATTTAGTCTCGGTGGTTTCAAAATCAAATAGAATTGGATCCTTGATCTAGGCTTATTGACTTAGAAAACCACAAATTAACATTATTTATATTGCATTTTTAAATGTTTTGTTAAACATTTTCCAATTACATTTTAATCTGCTTCAGGCTCCAGCTCCCAGAGTTTTTATAGGCCTCCTGTGTCTAAGTTTGACACCTCTGCTCTAGGAAGCTGTCTAACACTATATGTTACAGAGAAAGTGTTGATTTCCACTGGTAGGACTCCCCTCATTGGTGAATTCACTACTCAGTGTTTGGGAGGCTCCAAAGGAAAGTATGGGAGAGAAGAGTTATTAGACTGCCTTACCAAACTGAAGGTCTACAGACCATTGTGCTGACTTCATTGCCGTGTGCCTGTGAAACCTGGGCAGTCTAGCAGTACCATGCCAGGAAGCTGAATTGCTTCCATTTGAATTGCCTTGGGAAGATTCTGAAGATCTCCTGGCAGCATAAGGTGCCAGACACTGAGGTCTTTAATGGAACTAAACTGCCAAGCATTCATACTTTGCTTCAGAGAGAGCACAACTCCGATGGGCTGGCCATGTTGTTCAAACGCAAAATGTACACTTGCCAAAAAGATTGTTTTTAGAGGACTCACACAGGGCTAGCATTCACATGGTGGTCAGAAGTGATACAAGGACACTATCAAAGTCTCTCTCAAGAACTTTGGAATTGATTGTGTGACATGGGAGACACTGGCATGGGACCACCCAGCATGGCGGGCCCGCATCAGAGAAGGTGCTCTGCTCTATGAGCAAAGCAGAATTGAAGCAGCTCAAAGGAAACCAGGATGTGCACATTTAGAGTACCCACCCCAAATGTTCACATGGACTATTTGTGCCCGACCTGTGGTGGAGCATTCTGAGCTTGTATTGGTCTGATCAGCCACAGGTGGACACATTGAAACTTGACTCTAGCATGGAGATGCTATCTTGGTCCTCTTCGAGAATGAAGGACAACAGCCAATTATATACTTTTTTCATTATTTCATTTTACAGATGAGGAAATTGAGGCTCAGAGGGCGATCTGCCTATGGTCACATCGCTTGTGATCTTTGGATGAAGGATTTGAACCCAGCTTTTGATTCTGAGTCCATCCTTCCTTCCATTATCTTACTACTGCACATGCCTTTGACGGATGGATGCCATTAATTGATACCATTTCCAGGAGTCCTCCCTCCTTGCACTAATCCCCAGCACAGTCAAGAAAACTCTACTGAAAACCTTCCTCAGTTGTCCCAACTAGAAGTAAGCCCTCTTCCTCTGGATGGCTACAAGCCCTTTGTTTGTACGACTCAAGGCAATTACCACACATTGCCTTGTACTGTAGCTATTTTTGTACCTGTCTTATCACCTCCCTACTAGCTATTAATAATAACTCACACTTCTGCAACACTTTGAGGTTTTCATAGCACTTTCTTTTCCCTTACAGAAACCCAGTGAAAGAAGTGATGGAAGTATTATTACCTACCATATTCCCACCCCCAACCTACCCATTTTATAGATGAACAAACTGAGAGGGGCAAAATGATAAGACCACACATAGTAGTTAGTGTGTCCAAGACTTGGACCCATTTCTTCTGATTACAAATCCAGAGCTCTTTCTTTTACTAGACAGTCTTCTTTATCTAACGGAAAAAGAATAAACTGTGATTTCTTCCAGGCTGGGGGCCTTATTCACCAAGGGCAGAAAGACTCCTCAAGGTCCTTTTGTATCTTTCCTACCCCACGCTCAGTGCCCAGTGCCCAGCACATAGTCAATGATCAAAAAGAAAAAGAAAAAAAGGAAAGCAGCCTAGAATTTTTAAAATTAGACTGGACCACTGGAAAACGGAAGATTTGCTATAGGCAGCTCAATTTTCATTTTATTCAAAAAACATTTGTTAAATACCATTTAAGACATGAGCAGGGCATGGTTCAGCGTATTACCAAAATTATCTCATCTCTTCCTTCAGGAAGCTTATAATCTACTTCAAGGGACACAACATGTATAATGGAGGATACATTCCAATAGAAAAAAATATATGTTAAACTCCTCCTAAACTCTGTACGATACAAGGCAGAACAGTGGCAGAGGGAATTTTAAATCGTGTCCAAATCTTTTGATGTTTTCTTGGCAAAAAATACTGGAGTGGTTTGCCATTTCCTTCTCCAGCTTATTCTATAGATGAGGAACAGGGTTAAGGGACTTGTCTAGGATCACACAGTTAGTAAGTGTCTGCGACCAGACTGAGCTCAGGAAGACAAGTCTTCCTGACTCCAGGCCCAGCACTATCCACTCAATAGGTATTTATTAAGCACTTACTCCATGTGTCAACACTATCCTCGGAGCTAGAAATATAAGGACAAAAACCAAGACAACCCCTTTGCTTGAGGAGCATTATACTCTAGAGAGGCAGTTAGTAAGGGAGAAAGAATACTGTCTCTTCATTCCAATCCCACCTCTGCTGGAGTCAGGAGGACCTGAGTTCAAATGTGGCCTTTAGACACCTATTAGCTGTGTGACCTTGATCAAATTACTGAACCTTTCTGGTCCTTAGACTCTTTATCTATAAAACAAGATGGCCTCTGGGATCCTTTCAGTTGCTAGAACTATGGCCCTACTAATAAATAAAACATGGTCCCTGTCCTCAAGGAACTTCTAGTCTAATTGAAGGATAAAGCATAGGGGACAGCCACAACATATAATAAAGAGAATTCCAAAAGTGTTTGAGGGGGAAGAGAATAAACTTTTCTGTAGTACCTACTATGTGCCAGGCACTGTGCTAAGGATTTAAAAATTTTTTTCCTTTTCTCTTGTTCTTTTTTAAAAAATTTTTTTCAAATAGTATTTTTTCTAATTAATTTTCTAATTAATCTAAGTATTAAATTTCTAATTAATCTAAGTATTTTTACATGCAAAGACAATTTTTAACATTCATTTTTTTAAATAAAATTTTAAATTCCAAATTTTTTCCCTCCTTTCTAAGATGGTAAGTAATTTTATAGTCTATATATGTGTATGTGTGTGTGCATATATGTATGATAAGCACTTTTTATATATATTATCTCATTTGATCCCCACAACAACCCTGTGAGGTAGAAGCTATTATTATCCCCACTTTACAGTTAAGGTAAACTAAAGTTAAGTGACTTGCCCAGGGTCCTTCAGCCAGTAAGCCTCTAAGGTCAAATTTGAACTCACATCTTCCTGACTCCAGGCCCAGTGCTCCATTCACTGGGTCACCAGCAGCCTTTATCACAGTTTTAAACTAGTAAAGCTTAGATGCATTAGAGTTATAAAAATAAAGTGAGCTGGACAGTCTGCTGAGGGAACAACTTCACCAACTGGGAGGATCCAGAAAGTCTTCATGGACCAAGTGGCATTTGAATTAAGCACCAAAAGAAAGGGGTAGGGGTTTAACATCTAGGTAGGGGAAAAGAGGTATCTGAGTTCAGAGATGGGAGCAGATAATACATGAGCAGAAAACAGTCACTCAGCTTGGTTGGAAATTAGAGGGGAATATCAGAAGACTCAAAGAGAAAAAAATAGGCAGGATCTGATCAAGACAAAGGAAAAATTCAGGTAAAGTATTCTAAGGAAGTCAAGATCCCTTTCACCTAGAGAGAGGAGCTATGGGTCAGACCAGGGTACTCCACCCCTAAGCTAGGTCTTAAAGGAATAAAGGCTATTAAAGGAGAAAGGGTGGGAATTTGTTCCTGCTCCTGAAGATCCCAGAGTGCAGGACAAAATGGCAGGACTATAGGTTTATAGATTTGGAGTTAGAAAGCACTGAGTTCATACATTTCATTGGACAGATGAGGATGCTGAGGCAAAAATAGGTTAAGAGATATCCCCAGGGTCACATGGCTACTAAGTGTTTGAGACAGGATTGAATTCAAGTCTCCCTAACTTCCAAGTCCCATGCCCTGACCACAACACCATTTTTGTCATTCGATTGTTCCAATCCCATCTGACTCTTTGTGACCTCATTTGGGGTTTTCTTGGCAAGGATCCTGGAGTGGTTTACCTTTTCCTTCTCCAACTCATTTTGCAGATGAGGAAACTGAGGCAAAGTGTCTGAACCAGATCTGAGCTCAGGTTTTCTTGACTCCAGGCATGGCATTCTAGCCACTGCACCACCCATTATGCCATACTGCCCTCTCAAAACAACTCAGAAAACAGAAATCTAATTTGACTGAACAGTCCAAGGTCCATCCCAAACTGGCAATTCCTAATAGTCTCCCTGAGTGAAAGATTAGCAGATCCAATCGTTAGCATTGAATGAGGCTGGAAAAGGACCTTAGAGGTCATCTGGTCCAACCCCCTCCTTTTGGGAGGGGGAACAAAATTCATTCTCTCTTTTCCTGAAAGACTTAGGTTGGAGAGGTCTTCAAAATGAAAGATGAATCACCCTCTTGTCTCACAATGATGAAGATTTCATTTACTTCAAAGTGACTTGAAGAACAGACAGGACATAGACGACCTCCCTTTGCTCACAGAAAGGGAATGGCAAAATCAAAGGGTGTTGATCAAACATCACTCTGCAAAGAAAACAAGGAAACTGAAATTCAGCCTTCTTGTCGGCAGAGAGCACTTGGGGAAACAATAGACAAGAAAACAGTCAGTCCTCTTGTTCCTCGTTGCACAGAAACTGCTGAAAACAAGTGAAGTGCATCATCTTCCATCTTTTTGGGGAAGAGATGGAGAAGGGAGGTGGTGATGCATGAGACAAGTACTGATATTCGACAATACTAGTGATATTTTGTTCTCACTGGAAGTTAAACAACCAGGATTAGTTTCCTCTGAAAATGTCAACTGAAATGCAAGCAAATCTGTGCAGGTGAATGTTTAACAACTAGCTGTCTAGGGGAAATATGCATGGGCCATGCTTTTCAGTTTAATTTTCATTATTAACATTTCCTCCATTACTTTCTTAATGGGTGGGGTACCTGTGGTGTAGAGGCCACATGGGGCCCTCTAGGTCCTCAACGGCAGCCCTATGAATAAATGCAGACTTCACAAAACAAATCCTCTTAATAAAAAAATTGTTCTATAAAACTTGGACTCAGTCAAGAGACCACACCCAAGGACCTAGAAGGTCACGTGTGGCCTCAAGGCCGGTGTTCCCCACTCCTGGTCTAGACAATCAACAAAACAATAAATCAAGCCCTGATTTGTAGGTGTGCTGCTTCTGAGGTGCAAATATTGACTGTGAAAATTTGACATTGGCAGAACCAGTTCTCCAGCATCCCCCTGGGTACAATGGACAGGCAGTCTGGTGGGGGCTGAAGGCAGGGATTTGAAGCTGGCTGATGATACTGTGTGATCAATGCCTAAGTCACTTTATTTCACTGAGTTTTTTCCCCATTTATAAAATAAGGATAATCCTTTACACCACCTACCTTACACAGTTTGGGTTTTTTTATTTTTGTTTTTTTGTAAGGAAAGCACTTTGCAAACTAAACCATATATATAAATGAGAGGTCATTTGCTCACTGAACACTTAAATGCCTACTGTGTGCATACTAAAGGAGAGACAAGTTCAGTGGAGGATTTAGAGGGAGTCCCCTGTAGACTTTACAATCTAGCAGGAAGACACACATGCAGAAAACTGTAATATGTACTCAATTAGTGCCATTGAGTTGCAAAACAAAGGGTTAGGTGAGATCTGAGGGCTGTGTGAACTTGCTCTGGATCAGAGAAGGGCTTAAGATGGAATTTGCATCACTTCTAAAGGATGAGAGGTAGTAAGTACTGTAATTTGACTGGCAAGGGGTGGGGACATTTTGGGCCTAAGGATCCGTGTGAACTAAGGCAAATGAGTCAGAAAGTATATTTAGGGGAGAGTTATCCAGTTGAACTACAACATAGATTGCATGAAGGGAAGTAATATAAGATAAGAATAATATCCTTATGAGATAAGGAAATGCAGGCCTGTGCCAGGTCTGGAGAGCCCTGAATGGCAGACAAAGGAATTTTAATTTTTGCTCAGAGGGCAATAGGGAGCCACTGAATATTTTGGGACAGAGAATTGACTTGACTTACCAACCACTAAGAAATCTAACCTGTAGATCTTGTGCATTGTTTTTCACATTTCCCCCCAAAATTAAACAAGGAAATCAAGACTAATTCAGTCAGTCAACAAACTTTATTAAGTGTCTACTATGTACCAAATACTGTACTAAGTGCTGGAAATAAAAAGAGGCAAGAGACAGTTGCTGCCCTCAAGGAGCTCACAGTCTAAAGGGGGAGACAAGTAAACAACTATGTACAAATAAGCCACATACAGACAGATAGAAAATAATCAAGAGAGGGGAGATGTTGGAATTCAGAGGGGTTGGGAAAGGCTTCCTGCAGAAGGCGGAATTTTAGCTGGAACTTAGAGGAAGCTGTGGAAGGCCGTAGGTAGAGCTAAGGAGGGAGAGCATTCCCGACATGGGGGGCCCAGAGAGATGAAAGAGCCGAGAGGTCAGTGAAACATAATCAAAGAGTATGCGGTAGGGGGTAAAATATAAGAAGCCTGGAAAAGGTAGCAGGAGGCTAGCCTATGAAGGGTTTGGAATGCCACCAGAGCATTTGGCCTTTGCTGGAGGCAGCAGAGAACCACTGGAGTTTATCGGGGGGCCCAGGTGACATGATCCAGGTTGAGCTTTGGGAAAATCACTTTAGGGGCTGAATGGAGGATGGACTGAAGCAAGGAGAGACTTGAGGCAGGAGGACCCACTAGCAGGTTATCACAAAAGTCCAGGCATGAAGGAATGCTCCAGAGTGATGGAGGGGCTGGAAGAGAAAAAGGAGCATCTTAGTGAGTTGTTGCAATAATGAAATCTTAAAACTTTTTTATTTTATATTAAATAAAAATTTTTTTTTTTTTTTTTTTTTTTTAGATTTTGCTTTTTGGAGGGGGGAAGGTAGGGCAATTGGGGTTAAGTGACTTGCCCAAGGTCACACAGCTAGTTTTGTGTTAAGTGTCTGAGGCCGGACCTGAACTCAGATCCTCCAGACTCCAGGGCCAGTGATCTGTTCACTGTACCACCCAGCCACCCCAAATATAGATCATTTTAAAGAGAAGGGTCTTCTAGATTGAGAGCTAGATGGTACCACTAAGTCCCATTTTTACAGTAGAGGAAACAAGAAATTGAGTCATTTACTCAAAATAGTACAAGCAGTGAAGAGTAGATCTTGAACCAAGATCCTCTGCCTACAAGTCCAGTGCTCTCTCCAAGGTCAATATGCACATTTGTTGTTATTCTGTTACTTTTTTGAGTCTTATCTGATTTTTCATGATCCCATTTGGGGTTTTCCTGGCAAATACACGGAAGTGGTTTACCATTTCCTTCTCCAGCTCATTTGACAGATGAGGAAACTGAGGCAAACAGGGTTAAGTGACTTGCCTAGGGTCACACATTTACTAAGTGTCTGAGGCCAGATTTGAACTCGGGAAAATGAGTTTTCCTGACTCCAGCCACTCCCTGGTACTCTAGCCACTACACCATCTAGTTGCCCTATAATTACATGCTGCTTTGCCTCTCTGGGTCTCATTTTCCTCATCAGTAAAATATTAAGGTTGGGCTGAATTGCCTTTATGGTCCTTTCTGGTTCTTAACCTATGATACTACAAATCTATGCTATTTTCCCCTCTGGGCCTGTTTGTATTTTTCAACAGTCTCAAGAGTGAATTCGCCACTTCCCCTGTCCCATCTGAACATTCATGGAAATGCCACCCTGCCCATGCCAGCAGTTCTGAGAAGAACAGTGATGATTGGTGAGGAACTGGGAGTGTTATCTCCACGGCACTGCTTCTGGGCTCTCCTGAGAGTGTCAGTGTCTGCTGACTATCACCAGTCTGGACAGATGGACAGTTCTGTTTTTAGCAAGTACACGTTTTGCCATTACCTCATACCATACTCTCTCCAAGATCCTTCATCATTCTTCCTATTGTCCCACATTCCTCTATTGGGAATCTCGATCTGGGGATCAAAGCCCTATCTTCCACATATAGTCCTCAAAAGACTGAAGGCCCAAGGGGGCCATTTCCACCAGAGGCCAAATCATGCATCTTCTATAGGACTTGATGGTCTTTACCCTGTAATTAGGTTTTCGTAGTCTCCTTCAACCCATCTCTTTCCCTAATACTAGTTTTAAATGTGTCTCCAGTACTCATCTATGGAAATGAAAACAAAATTAGGCATAGCAAAAAATAGAAAATGTAAAGTAAATTTGACTGACCAACATACATCTAAACCTAGAAATAAATGAGTCCAGGTTCAAAATAAATCAACCAGAAGAGAGGGAAGACTTTTGAACAAAAATAGAGCATTTCAGTCCAAGTTCTGTAAGCACGCAACTGTGTGATGAGTTCTGTAATCTTCAGGACATTAATGTTCTCTACCATTAATTTGCTTCAAGCCCACAAGAACTTGACAGTGACCACTGTGTCAGGCACTGTGCTAGATATTTGGAATATGAAAACTTAAATATCCCTGCCCTCAAAAAGTTTACATTCCTGGTGGCCAGTGGGAGGTACACAGATACATACATTCAAAATATATTTTAAAAAAGCAATTTCAAGGGAGTGGGGCATGCACTGTCAGGGAATCAGAAAAGGCCTCTTAGAGAAGGTAGCCCTTAAACTGAATTTTGAAGGGAATAAGGAATTTTAAGAGGCAGAGGTAAAGAAGAAGGAGTATTTCAGGCATGAAATACAGAAACAATCTATAATGGTCTGGATTGGAATATGGAGTGTGGTATATGAGGAATAGCAAGTAGCCTAGTTTGAATTATATAGAATGCATGACAGCATCTAAGGTAATCAGTCTAGAAAGAAAGGCAGGAGCCAGATCATGAATGATTCTAAACACCAAATAGTAGAGTTCACATTTTATTTTAAAGGCAATTGGGAGCCACTGAAGTTTCTTGAGTGTGATCAGACCCATGCTTTAAGAATATCAATTTAACACCTGTCTGGAGGATCTGCAGGAGGAGGGAGAGCTTGGCGTCCAGGAAATCAATTAGGAAGCCATGCAAACGTTCCAGGTGAGTGGTGAAAAGGGCCTTAACTAGCTATGGTGGTTGTGGTGTAAATAGATAGTATGAGAGTTCCAGAACTAATAACTGGAGCAAGGCTTAGGGACATTTGAAATCTGGTGAAAATATTTTTAATCTACCTTTGTGATTGGACAGGAGCTGATACCAAGAGTTTTCACCTTCAAAAAAGATTAAAAAGGCCTTTGAAGTTTGTCTGCTAAGGGGGCCCAGGGAAACAAAGCTTGTGTGCCTGTTAGAAGGTTATCACCTGTCTTAAACAACTCTCTCTCAATGCATTTTCCTTTGCAAGGGACTTCCTAGACCAGTTTGGTCAAGGGCTATTAGCACACATCAACCACAATGAAAAAATTCAAAGTGACCTCATGGAACAGAAAAGCAAGAGAAATGTCTGAGAAATGTAATCTGTGTTGGTAAAGTACCTCAAGATGATTCAGTCAAAATAAAAGATCCCTATTCTTCAGAGGGGCAACATGGCAGAATCGTCAGAGCTCTAGACTTGGGGTTCATCTTGTTTCTTGATACAGTTTAATATAGGATGACCCTGAATAAGTCACTTAATCTCTTAGTGCTTAGTGCTTTAGGTGACTTTCTAAGACTAAGTGGGGGAGAGAGGGGGGAAGGGAGGAAGGAAGGAAGGAAGGAAGGAAGGAAGGAAGGAAGGAAGGAAGGAAGAGAGGAAGGAAGGAAGAGAGGAAGGAAGAGAAGAAGGAAGGAAGGAAGGAAGGAAGGAAGGAAGG
>NW_027186304.1:36002231-36081540 GCF_028583685.1 Petaurus breviceps papuanus | reverse complement strand
TTTCAAAATCTTCCCAAACCAAACTCTTCATTCCATGTTCCTTCCTACCTCCCTATCTTTCCTCTTACCTGCAAATCCTCCTCTACCCCCTCTGCCAATTCCAATCCTTCCCATTTCAAGGTATTGCCTTCTTCTCAACAAAGTTTTCTCTCACTGGTTTCCTTCTCCTCTGGATTCCTATAGCACAGTCTGAGGCTATTTGACATTCTATTAATTTATTTTAAAATTTTTCTCCAATTGTTATAGTGGAGACAGGAGCCAGAAAAAGAAGGTGAGGATGAAGGAAACTAGGGCTAAGATTAAGGGAATTGGGAGTGAGAGAGAAAAGAAAGAAATTAGGGTTAGGGTTGGGGATTGGGTTAGGGGAATTCCTGTTTACTTTTCCACCTGACTAGACTGTTAATTCTTAGAAGGTAGGAAGGCTGTATGTTGTTATAGAGTGCCTAAAAGTCCCAAGCACATAGTAAATGTTTAATCGATACTTATCACCAATTGATGGATTAACATCACAGGACCTATTCGGCAGCTGGCCCTCCCTTTGCTGATATGATCACCGTTCCCCGTGCCTTTTCATCCCATTACATTTGTTCCTCTGCTTCCACAAAGCATCTATAAAGAATCTATACAATGTACAGAACACCTCTTCACCTTTTTAAAAATCTTTAATGTAGGAAAAATTGGGGTCCTTTATAAAGTAGCATTAGGACTCAACCTTCTGGTTTCCCCTTCCTCATATCTTATGCTGAAACCCCATCTCCATTTTCACCATATTTCTTCAAAAATGTCTTTCACCAAAAAGTGCACTATAGTCAGCTTGAACTAGATCTGATTGCTAAATTTTTGGTGCAAGCTCAGAAATTGACAATCTTACAAATTGGGGCATGATTTATTGTTTTGGGGGAGTTTTTTGGTTTGTTTCGGTGTTTTTTTTTTGGAGGGCAATTGGGGTTAAGTGACTTGCCCAAAGTCACAAGGCTAGTAAGTGCGTCAAGTGTCTGAGGCCAGATTTGAACTCGGGTCCTCCTGACTCCAGGGCCCATGCTCTATTCACTGGGCATCACCTAGCTGCCCTCATGATTTGTTGTTTTGATGATTGTCTAAGGTTTAAGAAAATGGTAGAGAAAACAATGATCCAATTAAATTTTAAAATATGTGAGCTTTTTCAAAGAGCTGGTTATTAAATATTTGCTACCAGACCACTGCTCTGACCTCCAATTTATATATTGCTCAAAGTTTAGAAAACCAATTTCCTCATACCTGCCCTCTGATGCACTATAAGTATCTCCATTTTACAGATGTTGAAACTAAGGCTCAGAGACACTAGGTGATTTGTGTGGTGCCAGAGTCAGCACTCAAATACTTGCCTTCTGACTCCAAGTCTGGTGTTCTTCTCAGTACTAGATAGATAGATCTGAGTTTCCCTAGCTGAGGCATTCCTCTTGTTGTAATTGCAAGATACATAATTACAACAAGAGATCAGGCTTAATTTAGGAAATTCGATAATTGCCGAGCACAGTAAATCATCTTTAAAGCAAACACACTTAAAATCTTAGAGATAAAGTTCATTCCCCTGCGATGAGGTGGTAGTATGGAATGCCATGAGCTCCTGGGCAGGGTTTCAAAGCCGTTAAGTCACATTAGGTGAGATATAACTGCCAATTGCTGCTGGGACTTATGGGAACGTTGGCACTGGTGACATGCTACATAATCTTTAACAGGGGAAGTGGGCTTGATGCCTGTTCTTTGTTCCAACTTCACTTTTATATTTGAGAACCCTTATGATAGACTTTCTATTCACAGCCGTGTTTCTGTCTGTTACAAGCATGGCCCTGATGATGGTTGTTGAGCAAATAGAGTCCCCTTCCCTTCCTTCCCCCCTCCCTACTCCAAACCTAACAGGTCTTCTTTGAGAGAAGGAGGAAAAGGGAAGAGGGTGGGTTTTTTCCATTTACAATTCAATCAAATTGTTCATGTCCACAGAGACTGTAATCAGAAGAATAGGTTCTCCCCAAATCTCTTTTTTGCCTTCTCTTCTTGTTTCTGTCTTAGAACAAGTTTCACAAGTTTAGCTGCCTGCCTGGCTTGCACAATATAGCTGTTGTAAACGCCGCCTATCATTCAGGGTATG
The DNA here is from genome assembly GCF_028583685.1 of Petaurus breviceps papuanus. Lineage (NCBI taxonomy): Eukaryota > Metazoa > Chordata > Mammalia > Diprotodontia > Petauridae > Petaurus > Petaurus breviceps. The sequence goes on along the minus strand of NW_027186304.1, from coordinate 36,079,412 downwards.
AACTCACCACCACCACCCTCCCCACTCATGGCATCCTTGTTGGTTTCCTGGCCAACCCATCCAGACAACTTCTTGGAGACAGTTGACACAGAAGGGCTCAAGAGACAGGTGGGCGGTGTAATTATAACCAACAGAGGCACCCATGAGATGATGTTTGATGTGCCAAGGGCTTGATTTAAAAGGATATTTTGAATTTACTTTTTTCCCTTCTAACAGGATGTTTTGAATTTACTTTTCTGTCCCTTCCAAAAAGATGTTTTGAATTTACTTTTTTACCTTCAGTGACAAATTATTTGGAAAGACCCAAAGCAAAACCATGACTTTTGCATAAACTCGAACAAGAGAGGTAAACCTCAAATGACTATGGTGACCCTTATAGTCCTTGAGAGTAGGGAGTGGTGTTGTCATCATCACCATGTTTGTATCCCGATTGTCTAGCACAGGACCTGTAATACAGTTCACATTTAACAAATGGTTATTTATTGACTGATTGATCTTCATTTTCCTTGAAATCCACATTTTTCCAACAGCAGACATAGAACCTGAAATTTCATTAAAGTCATTACTGGTCATAGCCTATAAATTGAAGAATAGGTGCCAATCTGCCTTGATAGAACAAGCTCCTCACTGGGAGTTCCTATACCAATCAAATTCCAGTATAAAAAAAAGTGATATCACAAGAAAAGGGAGTTAATTTTTTAAAAAAAATTAACATTGCATGGTTCATAGATGATCTTGGATTCTGGTCAAGAAACACTGAACCTAATTGAGTTTCTGGCTTCCTGTCTACGAAAGGAGCAACATGCAAACTAACCAGGTCTGCAGGTGGCCACTGAATCAACTGTCTTTCAGTCACTCCAATTCACCTGCTTCTGTTAATGACTAATTCTAAGAAGTTAACCCAGATACTGGTTGGTGTATCCAATTCAATTCAATCTAAGGCATCTGAAAAAGCCATTTTTCAATTTGGAATTTTTTTTGTGTGTAACTCCGGTTTTTATCTTAGGTAAATCATTTATCCTCACTTTCCTGCCTTGGTTTATCTGTCTTTTCTTCCTTTAACGGATGCCTTTTACATTGGGTACTGAAAAATTCAGGATACTAAATCTTGTCCTGATTTGGCCACTGATTGTGTGAACTTGGGACAGTCATTTAAACTCCAAAGATTTTGTTAGGTTCCTCATCTATGACATGAGAAAATTAATGAGCTCTTGGTTTCTTTATCGCTCTAAAATCCTACCTATTTATTGGTGCCTCTCTGATTCCAAATGACTCTGCCACTGTTTCTCTGGGAAGATTAAAGTGTTCCATAACCTACTAATTGGTCTCCTTGCCTTAAGCCTTTTCAATCATCCTCCACTCAGGTACTAAAATGATTTGCCTGAAATGCAGGTCTGAATATGTCTGTCTCCTAATTGATAAACTCTAGTGGCTCCCTATTGCCTCCTGTATTACATGTAAAACACCTTTGGTTGGCATTTAAAGCCATTCACAAGCTAGTTCTCCCCCCCTTTCCAGATTTACTATCCACTTCCTTATTTCCCTTCATCCTATGATCCAGCTAAATATGGCTTTTTTTTGCTTCTTCTCACATATGACATTGTATTAACCATCTCCATGCACACAAGAAGCTGTCATCCATGCCTACAATATACCTTGTAGGTGTCCTCTTAGAATCCCTGGATAGGGTTAAAATTCAACTTCTCTGCTCTCTTTCAGCTCTAAATCTATGGTTTTATTAAATGTCCACATGAAGCCTTTCCATTTGTTTCATGCATCCCTCTTCTCCCAAATTATTTTGTGCATACATTTGTCTTCTCTGATAGAATGGAAATTCCTTGAAGATGAGCACAATCCCAGTATCTAACACAAAGTCTGGCATATGTTTGACAGTTAATAAGTGTGTTGATAGATTCATGCACCCTTTTTTAAATTTTTTGGTACATATTTTGCACTCACTATCTTTGTACAAATTATTCCCCTCTCCCCCACTCTCAAGATTCATTTCTTTTTAAAGACTTTTCATAAAAGACAAGAAAACTCACAAAGATGAAAAAGGCCAATAACCTCCTAATTCCAATAATTAGCTAGCATCTCAGTCGGTGTTTTTACGTATAGTGTATTTTGTCCTGTAGTATTTAGATTACAATCCTCCTATAGGAGAGCTTCGATCCATCCCCCCGTTCCTGTCTTCTACCCGAAGCTGCAAGACCTTTGTCCTTCTGTATTAGAGAAGCAACAAACACCACAAGGGTATGTTTACATTTTAAAAATCCATTTTCCATTTGTGGAAAAATAAAAGCCCTTCTGTCGCTAGCATAGCAATTCATCTTGGTCTTCGGGAAAACCTGTTTCCCAGAGAATCTGAATTTTGCCAAGAAGCTACTTGGATGAGTGTCCCACTCATCTGATGCCCAGTTAGTCATTCCCTTCTACATACATATTGGATAGCTATGGTGGTGCAGTGGCTAGAGTGCTAGACCTGGAGTCAAGAAGACTCATCTTCCTCAGTTCAAATCTGGCCTCAGCACTTCCTAGCTGTGTGACCCTGGGTAAGTCACTTAACCCTATTTGCCTCAGTTTCCTCACCTGTAAAATGACCTGGGGAAGGAAATAGCAAATCACTCCAGTATCTTTGCAAAGAAAACCCCAAATGGGGTCATGAAAAGTCAGACAAGACTGAAAAAAAAATGACAGAACAACAACAAATGTGCATATTGTTTCTTCCCCTGCAGGGAGAAACTCTTTCATTTTGTAGGTCCATGTCGCACATTTGTTTTTACGAAATGGACCTATGATGTCATTGGTATAAGGAACTTCCAGTAAAGAAACTACTCTTACTGATACCAATCAATGCCACTTCTGCAGTTGATAGAGTTGCCTGGGCTCTGCCTTCCTCATGGTCACATGACCAATATATACCAGAGGCAGGTCTTGAATTAAGGTCTTCCTGACTCCAGATCAGACCTCTAATCCTTGCTCTAAGTGTATGGTGTAATTTAAATATTCCTGACTCCAGTTGGTGACATCCAAGACTTAGTGAGATGAAGTGGCTGGAACAGAGCTGAGCAAATACTGCAATGAATCTGGGTTTTTTATGTTATGGAAGATCCAGAGCTGGAAGGAACCTCAGAAGCCATCAAATCTAAGCCCTTCTTTTTACAGAGAAGGAAATGGAGGCCCAGGGCGATTAAGACATTTGCTGAGGTTACACACATAGTATGCATCAGAAGACAGGATTTGGACCCTGGCCCTCTTACTCCAGTCACTAATTTATCACCTTCCCCCATGCTGTCTCTTACTACTGTGGGAACTCCATTCCCCAATAAAGATAGCCATCTGTCATCTTGAAGCCATCTCGTCTTGTGGGATCCTGGTCCATGCCTTTCTATAAATCCTCCATACACAACCCATCTGATGTGCGAGCAGACTTCTTTTGGTTCTTTACATATTTGCAGAGTTTAGAAGTCTTTAGAACTCAGTTGCCAAATGACTCAGACCCTAAACTATACAGGATGTGAGCTTGAAATGAACATTTTTCACCCATTTCAAATGGACTTAAATAAACTTGGTGGGCGGCACCACCAGCTCCTGACCCTTCCAGAGCATTCTTTTGACTCCCAAATCAATGTATTAATCTTCTGCAGACTGACGTGTTGTACTGAACCTCATTAATCAGAATGAACACCTTGAACCGGATCCAAAAGCAAACCAGTAACGAGTTTCAACTGCTCGACGTAAATTTCACAAATAACGTACAACTAGAACTTCCCTGAGTCTGCTAATAAATATTTCCTTAGCAACTCCTATATGAAAGGCACTGTACACACTGCCTTTTCTCTACATTCAGCATCAGCCCAAATTACCAAGTGATTTTCAAAACACCCAATAAATCTTTGTTGATAGACCATCCAGAAGGGACTTTACCACATGCAATCAGGCTGAAGATAGGAAGGTGTGGATTGTTGTGACAAAATCCACACAGATAAAGAAGGCAACAGCTTCATGACCAGTGCCAATGGTTGGTGGGCAAGGAGTGTTCAAGATGTTTTCATTGCCTGTGATTTCTTCTTACAATCTAGGTCTTTGTTTCTCCCTGAGCAAACATGACTTGTCATGCCCATCAGACCTTGACAGCTTTTATCTTTCCTTGTATTCCAAGTACTTAGCAGTGTCTTGCACCTAGTAGGCACTTTTAAAAATGTTTATTGACTGATTATCATTAGGGAGGACAGATTATTTCATTGGAATACTAGGAAAGGACCTGATTTCTCTGCCTCATTCCAACAGACTTCAATGTTCAAGGAACATTGGAAGAAAATAGCAAAGTTTACCCTTTTCTAGTGATTCATTCCCATATTCAGGAAGCTGTTCCCTGGTCTAGAAAGGGATTTTCCCAGTAGGCACATAAAAACTAGATTGAGAGAAAAGGCACTGAGGATGTAGAAGTAAGGAAGCATCCTTTTCTCATCCCCCAAAATGAAATGTACAAAAGACATTACTGAATTGTTTTCTTAATATTATAGTATCATCTGGTGTTAAAGATCTTGAGTTAAATCAAGATCATAGGATTTAGAGCTAAATCAACCTTAAAGGTTACATAACCCAAGGATTCTCAATCTGGGATCTACAAACTTAAAAAAAATGTAATAACTATTTCAATATAATTTATTTTCTTTGCAATCCTTTGTATTTTATTTTATGCATTTAAAAACATTATTCCTAGAAGAGGTACAAGGACTTGACCAAATTGCCAAAGGAATCCATGGCACAAAAAAGATGGAGACCTCCTGATCCAGTCTAATCCCCTTACTTTGTATAGGAGGAGAAAGCTAAGTCCTAGAGAGGTTAGTAACCTATCCAAGGTCATCACACAGCAGCAGATCCAGAATTCCAATCCCCTGGACCATACTACCTCTCAGTATTGCATCACACTTTTAAAGAAAGATATTATAATGTTTCAGGGCATATAGGTCCATGCCATTATAAAGTATGATACAACAGGACCCAATGAATAAATTTTTTTTTTTAAAGCAATTGGGGTTAAGTAATTTGCTCAAGGTTACACGGCCAGTTATTTCTGGGTGTGGTGCTAAGTATCTGAGCCTGGATTTGATCCCCAGGTCATCCCGACCCTGGGGCCGGTGCTCTTACTCGCTGAGCCACCTGGCCACCCCAGTCAATGAATACATTTATGATGCACTTTGTTGAAGAGCATGACCAACAGTCCCTAAAGACCCACCACCCAGTCTTCAAGCTTCAGTCTTTTCATCTATAAAATGAGAGGCTTGACCTAGATGGTCCCTGAGCTCCCTTTTAGCCCCACATATATGATTGGTCCTATGATCTTGGTGTATGTGCTGGAGCCTGAGTTACTCTAGAGATCCTGGCCACCCAAAGTGGACAAAACCCAAATGATTTTAGTCTCTAGCTAGACTCTGATATACCTAAGCCTTCACAAGCCACTAAAGCAGTTGAGCTTTTTCCTTCTCCCAGCTCCCTCTTTGGCCCCACCCTATTCTCTTCAGGGATGGCCAGCCAGAAGCATGAGATTGCAGAGATGACTGGCACACTAGGACCTGAGTTCAAAGCTGGTCTCAGATACTTATTAGCTGTGTGACCCTGGGTAAGTCACTTGATCTCTGTCTGCCCCAGTTTCCCCATTTATAGTGGGGATAATAAAAGCATCTCCTTTCCAGGGTTGTTTGTTGAGGATTAAGTGAGCTGATATTCATAAAGTTCTTAGCATAGCACCTGACACATAGATGCTTTAAAAATCCTTCTTTCTTCCTACCTTTCTCCCTTATAAATAGGAAGCTGCCTTTGAATTTGGGAGGTTGCAGGGAAGGTGGCCATCCCATCCCACACCAAAATCTCCTCTACTACCTGCATGGTCCCTGAAGTTTCCCCATTGACAGGAAAGAGACTTTCTTCATATCTTCAAGACTTTTTTCTCGATGAGAAGCAGTGTGGTATCAGGGAAGGAGCATTTTCGTTGAGTCATTTCAGTCGTGTCTGACTTTTCATGGCCCCATTTGGGCTTTTCCTGGCAAAGATAATGGAATAGCTTGCCATTTCCTTCTCCAGCTCGTTTTACAGATGAGGAAACTGAGGCAAATAGGACTTGCCCAGGGTGACACAGACAGTAAGTATCAGAAGCATTGACCAAGGTCTAGCTATTTACCTTGGGCAAGACACTCCTCAGAGAGAGACAGTGTAGAATAGTGGAGAGAGGACATGAGTTCAAATTCTGACTTTGACATGTAATAGTTACCACTTGTGTGTGACCCCTGGACAAGTCCCTGGACAAGTCACCGAATTCACAAAGGAAGTTAACTACAAAAGTAGAGAGAGAACTGCAAGCCAGGTCCTCAGCTACATTTCCAGTATCTTCTTTTCCCTGCATTAAAATACAAATGCCCTTAGGAGGAGCAACCTAATTCCACCCTTACTCCAAGGTCGGACTCTGAGATCCTCAAATATTCAGTAAGCATTTACTAAGTGTCTACTATGTGCCAGAAACGGAGCTAAGCACTAGGGATGCAAAAAGAGGCAGAAGACAGTCCCTGCCCTCAGGGAGTTTATAACCTAATGGGAGAGGCAACACGCAAACAAGTGTATGCAAAGTAAGTTATTTGCTTTTGTTCCTCCAGTTCGGTCCTGTCCAATTCTCTATGACCCTATTTGAGGGTTTTCTTGGCAGAGATACTGGAAGAGCTTGCCATTTTCTTCTCCAGCTCATTTTACAGAGGAGGAAACTGAGGCCAACAGGTTTCAGTGACTTGCCCAAGGTCACCCAGCTAGTAAATGTCTGAGGCCAGATTTGGACAGGGTGATAAGTTTTGGTGGCTGCAGGCTTGGCACTCTATCCAAGACTCTATCCTGAGCCACCTAGTTGCCCACAAACCAAGCTATATACAGGATAAATAGAAAATAATTAATAGAATGAAAGCACTGAAATCAAGAAGAGTCCGGGAAGGTTTCCTGTAGGAAATATCTGGAGACCAGTCTTAAAGCAGTAGAAAAAAGTTTCAAAGTCTCCTGCAATCAGCTGTCACAATACCTAGCCCCAAGAGGTAACCTAACAGTAAAACCTTGCCCAGCATCCCACAGTTCCTCATTCTGAGCCCAAGCATCTCCTACTTAACATCCAGTTCTTAACAAGATTTGATTACCTGATTTCCCAGCTCCCAAATAAAGGAGCAAACCAAAACGGAAGTGGATAGAGAGAGGGGAAGGATGTCAGGAAACAGGCTCAGAGAGGGAACAGAAATATTTTAACAGGGACATAAAAGTATATTCCTGCAAAGTTCAAGAATCCTTGTTTCTAACCATGCCCCTAAGCCATTCTTAGGAGGATAGATTGTCATCACTGTTCCCTATAGAAGACAGACAGGGATCTCAGGATGTTTACATTTTTAAAAGATTTCCATCAAAAATAGTTACAATAAAAGTATTTCAAAGGCTAAAGTGGTGACCTTCAGTTCTCTGGAAAGCTCCCTTAGTTGGAGATCCACCAGTCCTCTAATAATGAATGGCAAGGATAGACCAATTGCTGGCAGCAGGGGATTCAGGATAGGCCCTGGAGAAAGAATTCCAATGAGATTTTCCAATGGGGTGGGATACATTTCAAAGAAGGGAAGGTCAGTCAAATCACCATGTAGGCCATTCATAAGATTCCAGATTTAGAGGTGGGAGGAATCCTAGAAGGGAGATTGGGGAGGGGCCTTAAAATGGAAAGAAGACCATTAAGCTTCACCTACTTTATATTTGTCATTATTTGGCTGCCCTGGTTAGTTTTGGTGTAGTCCCCTAGCAGAACAAAAAGCTTCAGAGTCACCAACTCCACCCACTTCAGAGAGAACAAATGGTGGAGTATTGCCCAAGCAAAAGATGGCCTACCTCCTAGCATTTGGGAGCGTTCATGGTTTTTGTGTCTGTTAACTTAGATTCAATGAGTCATCAAGCATTTATGAGACAAACTGCCATGTGCCAGACCCAGTGCTAGGCACTGGAGATCTTGTAAGAAGGGAACAGACTCGAGAAACTTAAACAATTTGGGGTCTTCAACAGTAACCGACCTCTGGCTTTCTTGGTCTGGGTACTCCTTCCAGTGAAGAGCATAATGCTAGAACAATTTAGACAGACATTAAAACCTAGCAGAGCTGGAAAGCTCATCCCCTTGCAACCTACCTGGTAGTGAGCCTCTCCACATATCATTAGGTGATAGGGTACTGGGGTTAGAGTCAGAAGAGACCTGAGTTCAAATTTGACCTCTGACACTTAGTAGGTGTGTCCCTCCAGGAAAGTCACTTTACCTCTGTTTGCCTTAGTCTTCTCATGTGTAAAATGGGGATAATAATGGCACCTACCTCCCACAGTGGTTGTCAGGATAAAATGAGATAATATTTGTAAAGCATTTGGTTGTACTTGTTCTTCGTTTTCAAAGATGACCATGGCATCAGGGAAATGATGACAGGACTTGCAGTTGACTTTGATGTGAGTGACAGACTGTACAAGGTCACCAGCCTCACTTTCTCCTCCAGAGCCATCTGGCTCCAGTGACCAGATATTCATCAGGATGACTGGAGATGACCCAGGATGCAGCGGGAGACCCTGGCCCTTTTCTAAAGACTAAGGTCTTTTCATGTAGAGATAGTAAATGCTATATAAATGTTAGTTCTTACTATTATGGCAGATGTACAGTTCATTATTGGGCCCAGAACTAAAGCTTTTCTAGATGACAGAACCTGCCAATGCTTATGCATAACAATAACAACAATAATAAAGCATTCTATATGTATAAATACTGCCTCATTGGTTCTCACAATAGTTCTGTAAAGCAGGTGCTATTATGATCCTTATTTTACAGACAAGGAAACTGAAGCTGAAAAAAAGTTAAATTGATGAGGATGCCTCATCAAATAGGACAATTTAATCAGAGCTCAAGGGGGCTCCCAGAGCCCACACCTCATCAAAATGACTTGCCCAGGGTCACATTGCTAGTAAATGTCTGAGGCAAGATTTGAATTCAGGTCTTTCTGACTCATTGGAAAAGACCCTGATGTCAGGAAAGATAGAATGCAAAAGGAAGGGAGGTCAGGGCAGGGAAGAGGATGACATAGCTAAATAGGGTCATGAAAACAACCACCATGAGCTTGGACAATCTTTGGAAGACAGTGGAGGGTAGAAGGTCTGGCATGCTATGGTCCATGGGATCGTGAAGAGTCAGACACAATTGAACAGCTTCCTGACTCCAAATCCAGTGCTCTGGCCACTGTGTCTAGATGTGTGACCATCAAGAATTTAGGGTCACTTTCATACCATGATGAATTATTGGAAGAAGACTCCACCCCCTGGTCTTATCAAAAAAGGCCAAGAAACAAGAGAAGATAAGTGGAAAAGGAACCTTGGTTAAAAACCCACAGACTTCCATATAAATAGCTCTTTGGACCAGTCTACCCAAAGGGCATTCATGGACTTCAACTATTTTATAGATAATATTTTTATACTTTAAAAACTACTACCCTACACTCACTTCTCCTTTCTCCAAGAGATAGTGAGTCTTCAAAGAACTGGAACTCTGAATTTCCACCTTGCTCCTCACTTAACTTATACACACACTTCACACACACACACACACACACACGTGTGTCCCACTCATGAGGGATTTGTTCCCTGAAGTGGAGGAATGAGCTCACCTTCCAGGTGTGTAATTTAGTACCATACCAACCAAAAAGAATCATAGGATACCTTCAAGAGTTAGCCAAGCACTTTCCAAGCCAGCCCAGGGAATAACAGAGGCTTGTATTGTAGCTGTCACTCCCCAAAGAATCAATACTACCAACCAGTCACTGTAAACAGATCCTCCTTTGCTCTGCTGAAGCCACCCAAGAACATCCAAAAGAGCATTAACAACGCGCAGTATTGTGAACTTGCTGGCATGGCGCCATTTTGTTCTTTGCTCCCAGGAGGGCCCTGAAACACCGCCTGCTACATATTTGTGGATAAGCTTCAAGTCACATTTGGGGAACATTCACAAGCTTTTGAAGTAGTCAGTCCAAGCTACAAGTTCCCTGGGGGCTAGGGCTAAGATTTAGGGTGAGTAGCTGTAGGCATTCTTTCCTTCCCCTCTGAAATGACCAAGGATCCCTTTTCTGCCAATGTGCCAACATGAGAGGGTTTGGGGTCATTTCTGGGGGAGAGGGAAGGAAAGAAATGAGCTGGGGCTTGGGGGATGTGAGGAGCTGGGATTTAACCTAGAGGCATCATGTGTCCTAGTCGACTCCACTGAGACAAGCCTTCAACTTAGCACAAAGAACCTTCAGCCAGCCAGCCTGTGCCTGGCAGGTTTCTCCTGTCACACCTCTATTTTGAGATAAGAGGTAATGCCTATGAATCACATAACCAAGTTGCGAAATGGATCTGATCAACTCAAATTGACGACTTCAGGTGCCAAAAGGAGAGCTTGCTCTGTGGGTCTTCAATGAGGTCCCTGTTTTCCTTACCACTTACTAGAGTCACACATTATCAGACTCCCACGGATGGTCATATTTGCTAAAACTGAGACAACTCAACCAACTTTGACCAGTTAAGTGAGCCCAACTTTGCTCAGTCCCTTTCTTAAGGCACTGTGGTTAGTTGGCTAAGTCTGGTGATGTGCCTATGCCCAAAACTCAGCCAACACTCCATCCTGGACAACTGGCTACTCAAAGGGAGATGGACCATCTAAATTCTGAACATTGCTGGAGAATCAAAACTCTTGAGCTGGAAAGGACTTTGGTAACCATCAAATACCAACCTCTCGTGATGAGAAAACTGAGATTCAAAGAGGTTAAATGATTTGTACAGAATCACAAGCTACTAAGTATCTGAGATGGGGCTTGAACTCAGATCTTCCTGACTCCAAGTCCATTACTCTATCTACTACATTAAAGGACAGATGTTAGGAAACCTAAACTGCTGGTCTCTTAGGAACTGGGGAAAGCATCATGAGGAAGAACTCTCCTTTCAGGGACAACTCCTGTAGGTGATCCGAAATAAGAAAAGAAGAGACAGGGAAGAGAGAGTCCATAATCCCCAAATGCAGACAGATTCTGAGGAAACATGGCCCTTGGAGAGTCCCTCCTCAGGCTGGCTCTGATTGACCCACCTTTCTAACCCCTAGCCACTGCTTACAACACTCAGGTCCTCACAACCTGCTGGCAAATCTCTGGAATAAACAGCATCACCATCAAGGATACTTGACAAAATGTCAAGAGCAAATCGACAAGTTCACTAGTTACTGATCAGCAGACATCTTTATTAATGGTGACCACCTTTATCCAACACACCCTGGTAAATGAGGCTCTGCAGACAGGTAACCGGGTGGAGGACATCCAACAGGCCTCAAACCAGTTGGTGAGTTAGGGGAACGCCTACCCCAAACACGTGGAAACTTCTCCCGCCAGAGTGGGCAGACGAGAACAGTCTGTTCCAATGGTCATGAAGGCAGCTGAAGTAGGCATTGTAGAGTGCTTAGAGCTTGGTCAGGCATCGCCCATGTGAGGGTATCCACTGCATCCCAGACCATCACTAGTCATCCTGACTTTTGTCTTGCCATTGGACTTCAGTGACTTGAAAAGAGAGTGAGGCTGATGACTTTGTGCAACTGTGCCTTACTCCAATCCAATTCACTTGCAAGTGAAGTCATCCATGATTTAACTGGTCCTTTTCAAAAATGAAGAATGAACAGTAACATCATTAATGTGGCATTGTTATAATATTACCATCTCCAAAAATTACAAGTTCCTCAAGGCCATACACTATGTCTTTTCCCCATTCCCCATATCACACAATGTATCTAACTCATACTAGCATGGTAAGGCAGTGCAGTCTATAATGGGTTTATAGTCAAAGGACCTGGGTTCAAATCTAAGCTCTGAAATTTACTGTGTAACCTTGGGCAAGTCACTACTTTCTTGGGACCTCAGTCAATAAAATGAGGAAATTGCACCACTTCCAACCCTAAATATCTGACCGTCTCTCCTTATTTCCATCTCCTCCATGAAGGCAATCAATCCACAATCATCTTAACTGCAACACCATTCATGTCTTTTGTACCATCCATTGAACACAATTCATATTCTTTTGTGAAATTGCTTGTATTCTTGCCCTGGACTGGTCTTTGACTCTTCCATCACTCTTACAGGTGTATCTTGTTTCCCCAAGTGGTTTATAATATCCTTGTGGGAAGCTGCTTTATATTGTCTTTATGTTATTCTTTAATTTCCCACAGTGCCTGGCCCAGGGTGATGCACATCTTAGGCTGCTTGATAAATGTTTGTCAAATGAATGAAGACAACAATAAATAATAATGATGATAATGTCAGCTAGCATTTATCTAGAACTCTAAAGTTTACCAAGTACTTTACATAGGTCATCTCACCTTATCAGATCTCTCACAGGAATTCCTTTCACTCAACTCCCAACAGGGCTCTCCCCTCAGCTTGGCTAACTTCCAGAGGTTCCCCCCATAGGCTAGGCAAACTGGGCCTAAGGAGAAGCTGCTGTCCCCTTCCTGTTAATCTCATGTATCAGACACAGTCAGAGGGAATCTTTCAACATAACCACAGATCCCTAGAGCTTTGTTGAGGGCAGCTTGGTGGCTCAGTGGATAGAGTGCTTGGTCTGCAGTCAGGATAGACTCATCTTTCTGAGTTCAAATCTGGCCTCAGACACTGTATGACCCTGGGCAAGTCATTTAACCCTGTTTGCCTCAATTTCCTCATCTGGAAAATGAGTTGGAGAAGGAAATGGCAAACAGTATCTTTGCCAAGAAGACCCCAAATTGGGGTCACAAAGAGTCTGAAACGACTGTATACAACAACAAATAGAGGCAGAGAGTGAGGCCAAGAGAATGATTTCCACCTAGCTCTGGTTTACTGTTCCTTCTCATTAGTAAACTCCTGCATCAGTCTGTGAGCTCCTAGGGAACAGGGACAGTCTTTCACCTTTCTTTGTATCCTCAGTGCTTAGCACAGTGTCTGTCACATAGTAGGGACTTACCGAATGACTGTTAGCATCTAACTTCCTTCAATCAGTCTGAGACGCATCATAGTGCAATGGGAAGCCTATTGAACTCGGAGTTAGGAAGACCTAACTTCAAACCCTGCCTTTTCTACTTTATAAGCTGGCCATAGGCAAGTCACTGAACCTCACTTTCCTCCTCTAATAAAATGGGGCTAGTAAGAGTAATTACTTCACAAAGTTGTTGTAAATTCAGATGAATTCACTTCTATAATGTACTTTGAAAATTTTTAAACTAGCTAATGTCCATAATTATTATTATTTATTATTAACATATCCATTTAGCCAAGGTTTATTGAACAAGCCATCTACCCAGGCAGATTCACTCCAAAAGTTAAAGAAAAGTGGAAAAGGGAGCCAGTCATACAGGCTTCACTGTTGAGATTTCCTTTGGAATTTCTACCTACTGGCCCTTTGCTGCTCTATTGTGAAATCCTATAAATTTATATGCTTCAGTAAAAATGCAGCCTCCTGGAGAGGGCATCTTCCTTACAGCAGGAAATCTAAGCTCTTTAGAAAAGTCAAGGAAAGAAAACCCCATTTCAGATAATTTTATGAAAAAGGAGTTATCTGGATGCCTCACAGATCAATGGAAAAAGACTCCCATTTGATTGGGGGAGGGTGGTTGGGGGTAAGGAAGGAAGCCAGGATTAGGTGACTTGTCCATGGTCACATAGCTAGTGTCTGACTCTGGATTTGAACTCAGGTCCTCCTGACTTCAGGGTCAATGTTCTATCCACTGTGCCACCTAACTGTCTACCCTCCAACCTCCCTCCCACGCTCCATTTGATTTGTCGTATAATTTCTGCTGACTCCATTTATTTTTCTGAATTCCTGTCCATCTCCAAAACAGGAACTCCTGAAGCATGATACCAAATCCTAAAGCTTGGGGTCCAAAAACCCTAAGGAGTCTTTGGATAGATTTTAGGAAGATCACAAATTTGAGAAAAAATTAGTTTTATGTCAAGATAATTGGTTTCCTTCATAATGCAAAGTATTTTTTTTTTTGCATTTAAAACCATTATTCTGAGAAGATGTTCATAGTCTTTGCCAGCCTGCCAAAGGGATCCGTGACACACAAAAGGTTGACCCCCTCTCCTAAAGAGAGTACACTCAGCACCTTTGAAACTAAGAGATGCTTCTGACTAGACAGAGCATTTCTTCTTTCATGGTTTGAAAATCTTCCTAATGATTCCATCTAGGGTATGGATGGCCTTAATTTAGCAGATAGCTCCGGTGGGACTCAAGTCTCAAACTGATGGTTTGTTGTCTGGGAACTGTCCTCCCATCCCTACTTCCCCCTCAACACTGTAAGATGAAAGGATTACTCTCTTCCCCTTTCCCCCAGGCTTTATTTGCAATATGTTGACTTTGGGAAGGTTTCTCATATTTCTTTAAAAATTTAATTTATAAAGTAAGACTTCTTTCTACCAACTGAATTACAACAAAGTCTTGAAATAGAAGACCCTCAGATGGAAAATGTGATGGTTTTTAATGAGATTCTCCTGTCACCCTCAAATAGTTTTTCCTCATCTCTCCACCCCTATTATAGTGATTTATGTTATAAAGTCTTTGAAAAGCCACTTCTAGTATGCTGAATGGTCAGAGATACCAGTCTTATCGTCTCCACTTCCTGTAAGACAGCTCAGGTGCTTCCTTCTATGGAAAGTTATTCCTGATTGTCACCCCACCTTAACATTCTCTCCTTCTTGAAACCACTTTGTAAGTTTTGGTGTATTCTTTACCTTTACTTATCTGTGTAGATATAGTCTATCCCTCCAGGAGAATGTAGGCTCTTAAAAAGCAGGAATGATTTTTTTCTGTGCCTTTGCAAACAATTGGTCCTTAATAAATGATTGTTGAATTAAACTGTTGACTCTCCAGTCATTCTGTCCTCCATTCAATAGCCATGTATTAAGTATAACAGCACCAGGAGCAACACAAAGATCATTCTCATTGTACTTTGCCCTCATGGATCTGGCAGTTTTGGGGGGAGGAGTTTAGAAGGGATATACAAAAACTACAGTAATGGGAATGAACAGATTGTAATCTCCACTGGTGAAGGGAGAACCCACATCAATAAAATCAAAGATCACTGAAGGAGCCATGATGCAGAATAGAAATCAATTCAATTTAACTCAATTCAAAAAGCTTCTATTTAGGGATAGCTAGGTGGCACAGTGAATAGAGCACGAGCCCTGGAGTCAGGAGAACATGAATTCAAATCCAGTCTCAGACACTTGACACACTAGCTATGTGACCTTGGGCAGGTCACTTAACCCCAATTGCCTTGCCTTCCCTGTCCACCCCCCCCCCCAAAAAAAAGCTTTTATTTAGTGCTTACTAGGTAAGGTTCCCAGGATAGAAAGAGAAAGGGAGGGGGGGTCCTTGTCTCCAAAAAGCTTACATACCATTTTTTCAAATAAGTTTTTATTGAGTTTTTTATATCACTTACATTTCCTACAATAACATCTCATTCTATTCATATGCAAAATTTTGTTTAGCCATCTTCTATGAACATCTCTTCTGTTTCCAGTTCTTTGCTACCTCAAAAAGTACTGCTATAAATGTTTTGGTGTATATGGAGTCTTTTGTTTTGTCATTGATCTTCTCGAGGAATATGCCCAGAAATGGAACCTGAGTCAACTCTCTTTACATAATTCCAAATTGTTCTACAGAATGGTTGGACCAATTTTTAGCTCCACCAGTAATGGATTGGTGCACCTGCCTTTCCACTACCTTTCCAAGATTGAGTGTTTCCATCTTTTGTCATCTTGGTCAATTTGCCAATTGTGAAGTGAATCAGAGTTGCTTTTATTTGCATTTCATTTATTGTTAGTTAATTGGAGTATTCTTTCACATGGTTGTTAACAGTTTGCAATTTTTTTGAGAGTTATTTGTTCATATCCTTTACTTATCTACTGGGAAATAGTTTTTGATCTAACATAGTTCTGTTAATTGTTTATATATCTTGGACATCAGACCTGGCACATAGTAACCACTTAATAAGTGTTTATTGATTGATTGATTGATTGGACCCTAATGAGAGACACTTGATATGAAGATTCTTTCCTAGTCACACACTTTTTTTTTTATCCAAGTTGCATTAAATTTGTCTATTCAAAAGCCTAAAATACATGTAACCAAAATTGTATATTTTATCTTTGGAATCACCTCTAAACCTTGTTTGGTTTAGAAGTCACCTCAAGGGGTGGCCAGGTAGCACAGGGAGTAAGAGCACCAGCCCCAGTGTCAGGATGAAATCCAGGCTCAGATACTTAGCACCACACCCAGAAATAACCTTGAGCAAGTTACTTAAGCCCGATTGCTTTAAAAAAAAAAAAAGTCACCTCAACCTCAGAACTGTGAAAAGTATATAATCTGCTTACCTTCTACTTTTTTTACAATGTGATCTTTAATATTAAAGCCATGTATCCATTTTCAATTTATTGTGGTATGGTGTGTAAAATGTTTGTCTAAAACTAATTTCTGCCAAATTGCTTTCTAGATTTCAGAAATAATTGTCAAATAGAGTGTTCTCTCCCAGACAATTTGGGTGTTTTGTTTTATTAAGCACCATAAATTATGTAATCTGTAAATTAACTTGAGTGGTATTGTCACTTTGTTTCATTGACATGGTTCATTCATAAACAATGGATATTCCAGTTATTAATAAATCAAGTTATTTAAGTTCTTTGTTTCTTTAAGGAGTATTTTGTAACTATATCTACACAAGTATTAAGTATTCTCTGGTAGATTGGTTTCCCAGATATTTTATGCATTTTGTAGTTATTTTGAATGAAACTTTACTATCTTTTATTGTTTACTGGGTTGTTATTGTTATATCGAAAGTCTGTTGATTTTTATGAGTTTTTTGTGCAGATTGTAACTTTACTGAATCTTTTAATTCTCTTAGTTAACTTCTTTGCTGATTCCCTAGGATTTCTTTTAATATAAACTTTTATGTCACCAAAAATACAAATAATTTTGGCTCTTCTTTGGGTATCCTCATTCCTTTGACTTTATTTCACTTGTCATTGATATTGGTATCATTTCTAGAGCTATGTCAAATAACAGTGGGGAAGTGGGGCATCATTTCTTTGCACCTCTATTTATTGGAAAAACTTCTAGTATTTTCTCATTGCAAATAATACTGACTTTGGATTTTAAATAGACACTTTTTACCATATTATAAAAGATGACTCTATGCCTATAATTTGTAGGGTTTTTTTTCTCATAAATCAATGTTGTACTAGTCAATGACATTTTCTGCATTTATTGATTCAATCATTGTGACTTTTTCTATTTTTAATGTAATTATGTAAATTGTTTTCCTAGTGCTGAATCATTCTTACCTCTTGGAATAAATTCAATGTGATCATAGTGACTGTTTGTTTGGTTGTTTGTAAGAATGCCATGTGGCATGTTAGAAATATTTACATACTCTAGCAGTCCCATTCAGAATGCACCATAATTCTTTTAAGTCTAAATTCTCCAACAGTTTGGTCAGTTCCACATTTTCTTTTTGCCTTTATGTTGGATTTGTCTAAGTCAGAGATAGCCACATTAAAGTTTCCTCCTGTTACTGTGTTACCATGTCTTTTTGCAATTAATTTTTTTCTATAGTTTAGATGCCATGTCAGTTGGTACATGTGCATATACATATACATGTATTGATAATGGTTCATTGTCTAAGTTTCTTTTAAGAAAAATGTAATTTCCTTTTTTATCTATTGATATTATCCATTTTTATTTTTGCTTTATCTAAAAACATTATTGCAGTCCCAGTTTTTCTTAATTCTCCAATGCATAGAAAACTTTGTTACAATCTCTTATTGATTCTATGTATTCCATTGCTTTGTAGATGTGTTTGTAAGCAGTAGATCATAGTGAGTTTTTTTAAATTGATTTGTTTAGTTATTCACATTTAAAAGCATTTCCTTTTCCAATGGCAAACTGAGGCTAAGTGACTCATCCATGGTCTCACAACTAGGAAGTTCCTGATGCTAGATCTGAACTCAGGTCTTCCTCACTCCAAGGCAAGTAACCTATCCACTACACCACCTCACTTCAGAGAGCACAACTCTGATAGGCTGGCCACATTGTTGTTCAAATACAAGAAATTATGCTTGCCAAAAAGACTGCTTTATGGAGAATTCACATAGGGCAAGCGTTCACATGGTGGTCAGAAGGAGTCAATACAAGGATGCTCAAGGTCTCTCTTAAGAACTTTGGAATTGATTGTGGGACATGGGAAACACTGACACGGTGACTGCTCAGCATGGCATGCTCCTATCAGAGAAGGTGCTGTGCTCTATGAGCAAAGCAAAATGGAAACATCTCAAAGGAAATGCAGGATGCACAAATGTAGAGTATCTACCCCAAATGTTCATACAGACCATTTGTGCCTGACCTGTGATAGAGCATTCAGAGCTCGTATTTGTCTGATCCGTCACATTTGGACACACTGAAACTCGATTCTGACATTGTGATATCATTCTGGTCATCTTCTAGAACTTAGACAACACCCAACTGCATTTAAAATGATGAAAGTTAGGTTTGTATTTTCATCCATCTGTATCTCTGGTGTTCTTTCAAGAATTTTAAAGTTATTCTCCTCTTTTAAGTCGGTCATTAAACATCATTCCCTATAATTAGTTTAGCTTAAACTACTTTGATGCAAAAGAATTTATTCTTACAGTATTTCTTCCTCCCTTTTCCTCTACTCCTCTTTCCCAAGTCAGGGGGAGGGTAGTTAAATTATTGGTTTCTTTTTCTTTCCTTTATCTATTTAAAAGTAACTCCTCCACAGGCAGAGATTGCATCCTATACCATCATAGGCCCGGCACTAGAAGAAATCTTAGAAAACATCTAGTTCAAAACCCTCATTTTTCAAATAATCAGAGGAGTTAGATGACTTGCACAGTCACACAGGTAGCTAGAAATCGAACCACTATTACAATAGAAGTTTTTGGACTCCTAGTTGAATCCCATTTGCACCACACCACAGAACTTCTGTGCATTCTCCTACATTACCTTGCAAAAATAGCCCACCTGAAAACAAGTTCAAGAAACATTTATTGATGGAATAGTTCTAGATGTAGCCAAAGAATTGACAGAGAAAGACACATGTAAAAGGAAAGATGAAGGTTTGAACACAGAACCTGCATGTCTGGTCTCTGGACTTTACATAGGTTCTTGTGAATTTCCTCTTCCTATCACCGGCTTGGCACATAATGATGCATGGTTGTTTAATCAGTCTCTGACCCGTGCAATCCATTTTTATGCAAAATTGTGATTCAGATTACACCCAAAGTTTTTGTTGGGGAAGCAGCAATCATTGGGACTTTTGTGATCTCTCTGGTAAAATGAATGAGTATATTAACTAATGGAACCCCTACAACTTGGTGCTGTTGCAACCATTACTTCAGCAAATCTATCTTTAACTCTCACCATAATAATTCTAGAGCTTGAAGAAAATAAAGATTAAAAAAACTGGAAATAACGTGTGGTACAATAGATTTGGTATTATCTCCAAACTACTGTACTCTGTCCCAAGAGAACTTTGGCCTTTGGGACAAGCCTTGTGAAGGTCACAGGAATTAGATAGGATCAGTTAAGTTCTAATATACCTAATCTATCTAATCCATCAAGCCAGGTCTTGCAAATGAAGACCCTACCCTAATCAGGAAGAGTGGACCTACCTTTGCAATGGTCACTGATTTGGTTGGCATATTCTGAAAGACAAAAACAAACATCAAAGGAGGAAATTACTTTAAATGATGAACCTAAAGCCATGATTGTAGGTGATAATAGTGAATTTCCTCTCAGATTAAACTAAGAAATAATCTTTACATCTTCCTCCCAAGGCTTTCACTTTCCATTGTCTTCCAGTACCATTAACTATCTGCTCCAAAGGGAATCTTTTAGTCCTTGGACTATCAAGGGCTGTTATTGCTGAGTGGATTCGGTTGGGTCTGACTCTGTGACCCCATTTGAGTTTTCTTGGCAAAGATACTCCAGTGGTTTGCCATTTCCTTCTACAGTGGTTTGTCATTTCCTTCTCCAGCTCATTTTACAGATGAGGAAACTGAGGCAAACAGAGTTAAAATGACTTGCTCAGCGTGACACAGCTAGGGAGTATCTGAGGTCATATTGAAACTCAAGTCTTCCTGACTATGCCTCAATCCACTGAGCCGCCTACCTGCCCATCAAGACATCACTCCCCACCTGGTTATGAATGAAGGAAAATAATTGACAATGGAGAGTCTAGTTGCTCCACCCTCTGGAGGACAAAGAGCTGGACCTTAGGAAATAAGCTTAAAGTGTGGCCGTTCATATGCAGATATTCCCGTGCCTGGGCCTAAAGATTCCATTTTTTTCCATGTCCTAATCTTTTTAAAAATTCTATTGTAATAGGATTGATCTACTGTTTTCTGAAAGTCAAAAAAAAAATCACAAGGCTTTAATTAAAGGGAGAAGTCTAATCAGGATTATCTTTAAAACAATAGCTTAAAAAAAATAGCCCTCAGCAGAATAGACAGATGACCTGTAGTTGTCAGTTACATCTGGAATCTCTAGGTCCTTCCCCAGATGAGTCCCTAGAAGAAAACCTAAGAGATTTTCTTTCTAGTCCAATGCTTTTATTTTTATACACAAAGAAACTGAGGCTCATGGAGGCTGACTTGTCTTACTCAAGATCAGTGGCAGAGTATTTCCAGCCCAATTCAGGAGGAATTTACTGAATCCTGAAAAGTAGCTAATCACAGAAGTATTTGTATTTTCATAAATGAATAAATATTATTTATTAAGCACTTGCTATGTATTAAGCACAGGAAATAGAAATGCAAATACAGAAGTAGAAATTTAACTAAACTAAGACATGTTCTAAGACAAGTTTTTATCATTTGAACCTGGGTTCAAATCCCAGCTCCCTACTCATTCCATATGTGATCCCCTGGCTTTACCTCCTTGGGCCTCAGTTTCCTCATCTATAAAATGGGAGGATTGGACTGGATAATCTCTCCATTTTCTTCTAGCTCCAACATCGGATCCAAGTCAATGAAGGAGATACAAGGCATTATAAGACTCGGTGCCAGTCCTCAGCAAGTGTACAATCTGGTTGGCACTAACTGGGATCACAGGCAGACACATGTGCAGGTTTATTGATTATCATTGCTGCTGTTCAGTCATATCTGACTCTTCATGGCCCCATCTGGTGTTTTCTTCACAAATATACTGGCCTGGTTTGCCATTTCCTTCTCCAGCTCATTTTACAGACAAGGAAACTGAGGCAAACAGGGTTAAGTAATATACCTAGATCCACACAGCTAGCAAGTGTCTGTGGCCAAATTTAAACTCAGGAAGATGAGTTTTCCTGATTCCAGGCCCAGCACTTTATACACTGAGCCACCTAGCTGCCCAGGACTATGTGCATAGGGTTATTGTGAAGATCAAAAGGAAATACATATATAACCCATTTGTAATCATAAAATTCTAGATCAGACTTTTATTTGTGTCATGGACCCCTTTGGCAGTCTGGTGAAACCTATGGACCTCTTCTAAGAATCATATTTTGTTGCAGATATTCATAATGGAAAGAAATCCTAATTTTCAGTTAGAAATTAATGAAAATAAAGATATAACATTTTACTTTCAATCAAAGTTCACATATTCCCTGACCTCTATTCACAATCCCCTGCACTCCTATATAATTGTGAGTTATTATTGGCATTGCGGTAGACTATGTGTGACTGTTTGACAAAAACTGAAGATAAAAGACCATCTCTTCAAGTTCTATCTCTCTCTCTCTCACACACACACAGTGCCCACAGGAGATACTTAACAAATACTTGTAAAAAAAAAATGTAAAAATTTTTAAAAGGGAGGTTAGGTGGCACAGTGAATAGAGCACCAGCCCTGGAGTCAGGAGGACCTGAGTTCAAATCCGACCTCAGACACTTAATACTTACTAGCCATGTGACCTTGGGTAAGTCACTTAACCCCAATTGCCCTGCCTTCCCCCCTCCAAAAAGCAAAAAATAAAAAACAAAATTTTAAAAAAACCCAAATACTTGTTCAAGTGAATTATCAGAAAAAAATTTGAATCTCCAGTTTGGAAGTAATTTCCATTGAATACTTCCCTTTCATCTCTTTATATTTACTGGATGCAAACCATTTTGAACCTATCCAAACATTCTAATCAAGAGAAACCCTAGTAAATTACTCAGAAATAGGGAGTATAACTAAAGGTCTGGGAACCCAGCAGAAAGCCTGGGTTACTGTGGGATTTTTTTATGAGGATGATTGCATAGTCCCAGAATTGATTGTTCAAAGAGGTTAACGTGTATGGTGATCCCTTTCAACAAAGGACACAGTCGATTAGTGGTTATTCATGGTTAGCACAGTGCCTGGCACAAAGTATGTGTTATACACATGTTAACATATTATTGTTATTAACATATTGTTGTTATTCATGGAGTCATGGGATTTAGAAGGAAGAGAGATGTCAAAGATCATTTAGCCTCGTTGGTTCCTGGGCTAAATGATCTTTGACATCTCTCCTAGTTCTAAATCCCATAATCCCATGTGATGGAAAGAATGCTAGGTATGGACTCAGAGAGCTTGGATTTGAATGACACCTCTTCTGCTACATGACCTGTATGTCTTTAGCAAGTTACTTTTAAACCTCTCATGCCTCAGTTTCCTCATTTATAAAATGAGAAGGCTGGAATGGATAACCACTAAGCTTTCTTCCAACTATATCTCTATGATTCCCAATTATGAAGAGTCTCTTTTTAAAGTAAAATTGGGATAATCACCCCTTTTCACACACACACACACACACACACACACACACACACAAATAGTAGTTGACTAAGAAAGGAAATGATCATTTATTAAACACTTAGTATGTGCCAGGAACTGTGCCAAATGATTTACAAATGCCTCACAATAATTCTTCAAGGTGGGTGCTATCCTTATCCCCTTTTACAGTTGAGAAAACTGAGGGAGATGGAGGTTAGGTGATTTGTCCAGGGTAACATAGGCAGCTAGGTAGTGAAGTGGATAGAATGCTGGCCCTGGAGTCAGGGGAATTCATCTTTCTGAGTTCAAATCTAGCCCCAGACACTTACTAGCTATGTGAACCTGGGTAAGTCACTTAACCCTGTTGACCTCAGTTTCTGCATCTGTAAAATGAGCTGGAGAAGGAAATGGCAAACCACTCTAGTACCATTACCAAGAAAAGCCCAAATGGGGTCACGAAGAGTTGGACACAATTGAAAAACCACTTAACCACAACAACAACACAGCAGGTAAATGTCTAGGGTCTTCTGACTCCAAGTCCAATATTCTATCCACTGTGCCACCTAGTCACCTCAGAAAGAAAAAAAAAGCACAAATAGCAGACATGACTTCATTACTGCTTTTAAATGAATTTGAATATTATTAATCGCAGCATCATCTATATATGTTTATGTGCAAGATGGTCTATTTGTTATTATGAAAACTAACAATTAGAAGGGACTTTAGAAGTCATTTTGTCCAACACAGATCCTTCTCGTTGCCCTTCCAAATGATCTCCAACTAGGGGCCATCCAACCTTCCCTTAGAGGCTCCTAGATGTCACCTTGCCAACAAGGGTTCATGTAGTCAAAGTCGTGGCTTTTCCAGTAGCAATGTATGACTGGGAGCTGGACTACAAGGAAAGCTGAGCACCACAGAATCAGCACTTTTGAATTGTGGAGAAGACTTTTGGGAGTTCCTTGGACAGCAAGGAGATCAAATCAGTCAATACTTACAGAAATTAATTCAGATTGCTCATGCAAAGATCAAATTCTGAAGCTGAGGCTTAAATATTTTGGCCACATGATAAGAAGATGGAACTCATTGAAAAAGACCCAGGTGTTGAGAAAGATTGAAAGCAAAAGGAGAAAGGGATGGCAGAGGATGAGACAGATATTATCATGGAATCAATGAAAATGAACTTGGACAGACTTAGAGGGATAATGGAGGATAGCTGGAAAGGTCTTGGGGGCAGTGCTCCATGGGGTCAGGAAGAGTGAGACACAACAGAATAGCTGAGCAACAGACTTCCTCCAAATGCACCTACCTGTTCAATCACCTAACACATGTCTCTGCCTGACCTACAAACTTTATTTTATTAATTTTTTTTTTTTGGCTTTTTTTTTTGGAGGGTGGAGGGCAGGGCAATTGGGGTTAAGGGACTTGCCCAAGGTCACATGTCTAGTTTTTTTGTGTTAAGTGTCTGAGGTCGGATTTGAACTCAGGTCCTCCTGACTCTAGGGCCGGTGCTCTATTCACTTCACCATCTAGCTGTTGACCAACAGACTTTAAAATTGAGAAATTCTGTCAAATGCTTGGCTAAAATTTTAAAATATCATGTCTACAACCTTCCCCAATTTACTCCTAATTAGTCCATCAAAAAAGAAAATGATCATGCTGCATAATATGTTGGCTTGAAAAAGCAATGCCTGGCATGCAAATGGATCCATAGACTCCATTTGCAATTATGCCAGGATTCCTCAAGGATACCTGACCCATTGATCTCCTTGAAACCCCTCACCAGAGAGGTCACTCAACTTGCCCATACAGGTAGCAGAGGCAGGCTTCAAGCCCAGGTGATCCCATTGCAAATCCAAGGCTTTTGCCACCACCCTAGCACTCCATCCTTCACAATGGAAGGCATTTAAGTATCAAAGAAGGAACTTTTCACTATCTGATTCCAACCTAATCTTCGCTAGACTTGCTTCACATTTATCTCTTCCCATTAGAGCCTAACTGACTTTCTTGCTATTCCCCAGACTTGGAATCCATCCCCCAGTTCCATGTCTTTGCACAGGCTGCCCCCCATACCTAGAATACACTTCTCTTTTCACTTCTATCTCTTAGAATCACCAGTTTCCTTCGAGACTCAATTATTTGCACTCTAAAGCTTTCTCTGATCTCCCCTATTCCCAGGACTCTCTGCCTCCTTAACTTACTTTGTACATGTTTACATGGGCAGGCAAGGACAGGCTGTAAGATATTGTATCTACCAGTGAAAATGGAAGCTTCCTGAGGACAGGAGCAGATTTTCACTGTGTGTCTTTGTATCCCCAGATCTATCCCAGTGCCTTGAACCTAGTAGGCGCTTAATAAATTTTGGATGAATTTAATATCTACATTATTCGGATCAACTTATTCCCAATCCTCCATAGTTATGATTAAGGGACAAACCTCCCAGGGAAAATGAGCCTCTTCAAAGATTGGTTTAATGGAGGAAGAAGAAAGAATAAGCATTTATATAGTGCCTATTATGTGTCCAGGGATTTTATAGATCTTATTTCACTTGAGTCTCATAACAATCCTAAGAGGGAGGTGCTATTATCCCCATTTTACAACTAAGGAAACTGAGGCAAACAGAAGTTAAATGACTTGCCCAGGGACACACAGCTTGAGGATGGATTTGACATTACTGATTCCAAGTCCAATTCTCTGTCCACTGCACCACTAGCTGCTTTCAACATAGTGTTTCCGAGTATTTTCTGACAGTACTTAAGGTATTAAGGCTATGTAACTAAAGCACATTTACTTATATCTTGTTTTTTCTAAAGCAAAGAAACTGACAAGCTGGGAATGTCTGACTTAACAGCTTAGCCAGGATATTACTGCCAATCTCTATTCTTGCTCCTTGGGATGTCAAAATGACCGTAAGAAATCTCAGATTTCCTCAATTCAGTAATAGAAATAATTAACACTCACATAGTGCTATAAGGTTTGTAAAATACTTTAATAATAAGAGTTAATACTTATGCAGTCCTTTAAGGTTTACAAAGTGATTTATCTGTGTTAATCTCATTTGGTCCTCACAACAACCCTGTGAAGCAGTGCTATTAGTATGCCCATTTTACAAATGAGGAAACTGAGGGTCAGAAAGGTTAAGTGACTTTCCTAGCATCACACAGCTAGCAAGTGTCTCAGGTAGGATTTCAACTCAGGGCTTTCTGACTCTTTACTCTACCCACTGTTTCATCTAGCTATCTCAGGACTGGTAGGACCGAGGCCCAGGCTGGAGTCACAGTTCTGTCACTAAGGTGTGGCTTAGGTAAGTAATTTAATCTCTTGGGATGCAATTTGTTCATTTGATTAAAAGGGGTGGGGAGTGGGGAGTGGGAGGATTTGAGTTGGATAATAGAAGCTCACAAGTACACAACTCTGTGTAGCATGCATAGTCCTTTTTCCACAATGGTCTTGTGAGATGGATAACTCAGCTGTTGCTATCTTTGTTTTACAGATTAGGAAACCGAGGCTCAGATTGGTTAAGGAAATAACTAGCCCACAGTGAATCACAGAGCTAGTAAGTTCCAGAGCTGGGAATTCCAAGTCAGGTGTCTTGACTACAAGGCAGGTCCTCCTTCTACACATCCCAGAGGCCTCTAATATGCCTTCGAGTTCCAAAATTCTAAATACAGTACCGAGAAAATCCACCATTGGCCAGTGTCCCCAGATTGTTAGTTGTGTCTGATTCTTTGTGACCCTATTTGGGGGTTTTCTTGGCAGAGATACTAGAGTGGTTTGCCATTTCTTCTCCAGCTCATTTTTCGGGTGAAGAAACTGAGGCAAACAGGGTTAAGTGACTTGCCCAGGGTCACAGAACTAGTAAGCAGCTGAGGGAAGATTTGAACTCAGAGAGATGAGTCTTCCTGACTCCAAGCCAGGCACTCTATCCATCATGCCACCTAGGTACCTCATGTGCCCAGAGCCAGGAGACAAATAGTCAGAGAGACCCTAAAGGGAATTTGGCACAGACTGAGTCACCTATCAGGAATCTGAGGAAGGTAGGGTGGAGGATAAAGAGAAACCTAAGGACTTATCTGCATGCTGGTGTCCAGGAACTCAAGTGAGACAATTAACAATAATAATAATAATAATAACTAGCATTTGCATAGCACTTTAAAGTTTACAAAGCGCTTTACATATGCTATTTCATTTGATCCTCTCTACAACCCTCTGGGCATAGGCACTACTATTATTTCCATTTTACTGAAGAAGAATTTGATATACAGAGGTTAAATGACTTGCCTAGGGTCATACAGCTACTACCTAAATATCTGAGGTCATATATTCAGGTCTTCCTTATTCTAAATCAAGTACTTAGCTGCCTGTGTAGAAAGAAAGGGACAGATGGGCAGATTAACTAAGGTACTAGGGCCTCATTAGCAGCCATAAATATACTCCATTACATTTGGGAGAATAATTAGAATTGGGAACGTGGAATAAATGAAAATTACTTTCAAGCACGTGATAATGATCATCACGCCTGTAGTAGACTTACAGATACATTCTTCCCTTCGAGTTATTGATAGGTACTTGGGGTCCCCTTCTCACTCCATTTCTGTCAGGTGTGGCAGCAGGACCCAGAATTAGAAATGTTAGCGCTTCTGGAAGGGATTGTTGTTTGTCCTTCCTTCTCAAAGAAGACCAATGACACCTGGAAAGCGAGGTCTTGACTTGCAGGTGCGTTGTGGATTTAAGCGAGGCAGGGCTGTGCAAAATCACCAGCCTCACTCTCTTCTCCAGAGTGGAGTCCAGTGGCAAGACATAAGTCAAGAGGACTGGGGGTGACCCAGCAAAGTTGAAAGGGAGATCAGAGAACACTAGTCCAGTTCTCTTTTTTTGCAGCTAAGGAAACTGAGGCCCAGAAAGAAAAAGTGATTTGCCCAGGTTATACAGGAAGGTCTCAAGTTTGGATTCTGCATAAACTGATATGTTTCTGAATTCTGTGAACTGGGTATATTGCAAAGCCAAATATGTATTATTGTACATTTTCTGTCCTGATTTGCTCTGCCATTAACATGAATGATTAAAATTAGGCACTCACCTGGCAGACACCATCCATCACCATTGGCTTGTAGCAAACCCAATTACAAGTTTTGGGGAGGGGAGGGAAGAAGGGAAACATTAGCAAATCCTCTGTGGTTCCTGCTTCTTTCTGATTTTCTTCTCCCCTATTCTCATCACTTCTCCCCACTCCCCCCCAACCGCACCCTAATTCTACAGAGTTCCTGAGAGGGCACAATGACATCTTTTGAAATCTTTTTTTTTTAATCTCACCTCAAATTTGGGAACTATGAAACTCTGTTAAGAACACGGTAAAGAGGCCAGTAATCGGGCTTTGTAGGGGGAAAGACAACCCTTCATTTAGTTCCCTCTCCACCCTCCTCCACACCCACCCCACTCCTTCCTCAACTCACCCTTGGTCACTGCTTCTTTTGTTTCATTGTTTACCAGTTTACTTCTAAATGAACTAACACCACTTCCACTTGGAGACTAGCTTTGAAAATTACCAGAATGAATTCAGAAAACATAGCCCCTGGCACACTTACTACAATGAGTACCTTACAACTCTTCCACGCTTTAATTCCAAGAAATATGATACAGAGTCTAACTGATAGCCCTGGTCTTGAGGAAGGAAAAGTTCCCAGTGTGAGTGGAGGCTGCTGGTGGAATAGGATTAAATCCGTCATACAAACGAGCATGCTCCCCCTCAATTCCAGAGCTTTAAAATGGCACAGGGCAGACACTACCAGAGCTGGGTCTCTAATTCCAGCCGGGCTATTTGCAGACTGTTAAATGAGGAGGGTGAGGATAGAGGGGCTAAACTGGAAGGTGACCTATACGTGCAGCAGGCAAAACTCCTGAGAACAACCAGCACCAGATTAAAATGGAAATGCTTAATTAATTAAAAATGTAAATTAAATGGAAAACACATAACAAATAACAAAATAAATAAATCATATATAAATTTTAATAAAAATATAACAATGTTAATTGGTGTTTTTCTGAGTCAATACATGCCTCCTGCTGGGTTGGACAACACCAGATGAGGTGACTTCCTAGCTTAGCACCATGCCTGGCACATAGTAGGTACTATTATTGTTCTTATTATTATTAAGATGGATGATGAGGAGCGGCCAGGTGGCACAGTGAGTAAGAGCACCAGCCCCAGTGTTGGGATGACCTGGGGATCTAATCCAGGCTCAGACACTTAACACCCACCCAGAAACACCTGGCCGTGTAACCTTGAGCAAGTTACTTAACCCCAATTGCTTAAAAAAAAAAAAAAGATGGATAATGGAAATCAGAGCTTACAATCAAAGTATTTTAGAGCAAGGAAAGAGCTTCAGAAACTATGTAAGGGTCCAATACCCTCAGTGCCAGTTGACAAAAATAAAACCTAGACAGAAGTGACTTCTCTATAAAGTCCTGTGCTTACTTAGTACCAGAACTGAAGCTAAAACCTTAGTTTCTTAAACCTCACTCCATTCCATTTTGCACTACACCCTGATGCTGCTTCTTTGACCGAATTAAAACTGAAAACTTATAACTATCATTTATATAGCACTACTATGTGATAGGCACTGTGCTAAATGCTTTACAAGTATTATCTCACTTGATCCTCAAAACAAATCTGGGAGGAAGGTGCTATTATCACCCCCATTGTACATTTTAAAAAACTAAGGCAAGCAAAGGTTAAGAGACTTGCCCAAGGTCACACATAGTAAGTGTCTGAGGTCACATTTGAACTCAGATCTTCCTAACTCCAGATCTAGCATTCTAGCCCCTGTGCCACCTCATTGCCTTTAATTAATTAAATGGCCTTGTTAATGGCCTCAAATACAGTCTCTGACATTTACTAATGAACTTTTATTCTTCTGTAAAAGTGAGATAATAATAGTCTCATGACCCATCTCACAAAGGTTTTGCAAGGAAGGTACTTTGTAACCTCAAAGCAATATAGAAATGTGAGTAATTTATTATTCCTTTTCTATTAGGCTTTTATATATTAGATTTTTGTGAGAATGAGGGGAGAACTCTGAATATATTCGCTACAAAAAAAGATTCTTAAATTCTCTTATTCATATTAGGCATTCAGTGTATGCTTGATGGATTAATACTCTCTTTTCGTGGTGTAAGAAAACTCCCAAAGGGAAAGAGTATGACATGAGGAGATTCAGAGAGAGGAAGGCAACACAAATAGTGAAAGTTGGGGAATATTTTGGTGAATCCAAAGAAGTTATAACCTACTCCTATGGAGGTAGCTAGGTGGTGGCAGAGCCTGGAATCAGAAAGACTTCATCTTTCTCAGTTCAAATCTGGCCTCAGAAACTAAGTCATTTAACCCTGTTTGCCTCATTTTCCTCAATTATAAAATGAGCTGGAGAAGGAAATGGCAAACCACTTCAATATCTTTGCCAAGAAAACTTCAAATGGGGTTGCAAAGAATCAGACATGACAACTAAAAAATTACTTGCGAAACTGGATATTTGGAACACAAATCTTTTTGAGAAAGAAATGGAAAAGTGAAAAGGATAGCAAGAAGGAAGAAATTAAGTTAATTGAATTCAACAATTAAATCTAACAAATTCTATAATAAATAATATTTATTCCTATAATATTTATTTCTATAATAAATAAAACCTAATAAATCATCTAAATGAAATGGAGAAAACATAAATAAGGTGAAAATGAAAGAGATAATAAAGATGCAAATAGGAAAGGATCCATGTGGGAAAGAAAGTAAAATGAAAAAACAAGAAAAAAATCAGAAAGACTTGAAAACAACGGAAGGAAAAAAGATAAAAAATCAAATGAACTTTAATAATTGGGTTGATTTTTTAAAGATTATCAAACTCTGTCTCTTATTCTAGGAGAATTAGAGGGAGATGACAATGTCAAGGAAAGATGCTTGATTCAGGGGTCAAAGACCCAGATTGGAGACTAGCTATAGCATTTGATGACTGTGTTACAATGATCTAGGCACTTTATTCCTCAGTTTCCCTATCTGTAAAACAAGTTCTTTATGGTTACATTCAGCAGATACCTCAAAGGGCTGCTTGGGGAGTCAAATGAGCAAAAGTATAGAAAAAAAATTTTATTACCTTAAAAACACTATAGAAACATAACTTAGCATATCATTTCTCAGTCACTTTCTGGGGAATTAGTCCTCCAAAGAAAGGAGTCAACCTGGGAGCCTATAAATTCCAGGTGATGGAGTTTTAGGAGAAATAAATGGGGATGAGGGGAATAGGTTTGTGGCAAGCAGGACATGATCCTGACTTAAACAGAAAGGAGGAAGTGAAGGAAGATGCAAGGAAAAAGTATTTTGTGGAGTTCTCCTAAACTTTGCCAGTTTTCCCTTTTCACCCCAGGAGGTCTCCCGTCTCTCCTATTTCCTTGCAAAGGAAGAAGAGTTAGAACTGGTCTGCTGAGTCCTCTGATGTTGTCATCTCCTAAGCATCTTCACAAGATAGTAAGTTAGGAACCAGTATGTTCAAAGGGAGGATTGAGCTTATTTACAGATATGTATCAGTGAGTGGCCAAGTTAGTCTGAATGGATAAGATGGGAAAATTAGGTTGCTTGTCTGTTTTAGTCAAAGCTCTTCTAATAGTCATTTGGGAAATGCTTAGAGTCTAGCAAAGTCCCCCAAAATGTTGTTAAGAAACCAGTTCCTTCGATTTTACACTCCATATTGACTTTAGTCATACCATAGGCACTTCTGATTTCATTTTTCATCTTGGTAAAATGGAAAATGATCCTATCATTGCCACAAAGCTATGTGGATCAATCAAGTAAGCTCTGTGTGTGTGTGTGTGTGTGTGATTTGAGGGATTCATTTTTTTCACATTAGATTTATTTATTTACTTTTAGTCTTTTGGAGCTGTCTTCTAACCTTGCATTGCATAGTCTATCAAAGTTAGTCTTCACAGATATGATTTGTCTGTAATTGTGTTCAAAGTTCTCCTGGTTCTGCTCTCCTCACTCAGCAAGAGGGATTCATTTTTAAAGTGAATCTTTTCCTTTCATTGTTTTTCATCACGTTCATTTCCAAATATATTCCCCCCCCTCCTCTGACCTGTGAACCATCACTTGTAAAAATTTAAATAAAATTAAAGCCATACAAGAAAAGTAACCAACGTGGCTACTATTTCTGACAGTATATATGAAGTGTTCCACATGTAGAGACCTCCACCTTTGCCATGGAGGGAAGGAGGTGCATTTTTTCACTTCCCTAGGGTCAAGCTTGGTCATTAGAGTTAAGCAGTTTTCAGATTTGGTTTTCTGTTCTTTTTGCCTACACTGTTGTGATAGCCGTTGTGTACATCATTTTCCAGGTTTTGCTTACTTCACTTTGCCCCAGCTCATTTAAGTCTTCCCAGCTTTCCTGATCCATTTTATTTGTTGTTTCTTAAGACACACTTCATGACATTCAGATACCTCAATTTGTTTCACCATGCCCCAACGGACACAACAAAAGAATGAAACAAATATTTATTGAGCATCTTTTTGGTGCCAGGCACTGTTTTCTCATATGATCTTTACTGGAGGCAGGTACAATTAATACTTTTAATAGTTGAGGAAATTAAGGCAGAGACTTAAGTGACTTGCCTAGAATCACACATCTAGTAAATAAGTATCTGAGACTGGATTTGAATTCAGGTCTTCCTCACTCCAATTCTGTCATTTTATGCATTGTACCACCTAGATGCTTACAATGAACTCTTTTAGAAAGCAATTTGAAACTATGCTTACAATGAGCTGCTAACATTTGTTTCCTGTTCTTTGCTACTACAGAAATTCTGCTATGAATATGTTGGTGTGTATGGGCTTTTCCTTCCTTCTTTCTTTCCTTCCTTCCTTCCTTCTTTCCTTTCTTCCTTCCTTTCTTCCTTCCTTCCTTCCTTCCTTCCTTCCTTCCTTCCTTCCTTCCTTCCTTCCTTCCTTCCTTCCTTCCTTCCTTCCTTCCTTCCTTCCTTCCTTTGTCCTTCCTTCCTTCCTACCTTCTTTTGTTTCTTTCTTTCATCTCCTTGGGGCATATGCCTAGCAGTGGGATCTCTGAGTGTGAGTTAAGGCGTGGATATTTTAGTCATTTTTCTTAGCATAGTTTCAAATTACTTTCTAAAACGGTTGAATTAATTCATGGCTCCAGCAATAGTGTATCAGTGTGCCTTACTTCCAGGAACTCCTCCAGCATTGACCATTCTTGTTTTTGTCATCTTTGTCAATTCGTTGGGTATGAAGTGAACCCGAAAGGTTGTTTTGTTTTGCATTTCTCTTATTAGTAGTGATATGGAACAATCTTTCATATGGTTGTTAATAGTTTGCAGTTCTTTGAAGAAATGCTTATTCATGTTCTTTGACTTATCCACTAGGGAACAACTCTTAGGCCTTATATATATATACATCCATTCTTAAGAAGGTTTTTTTTTTTTCCCTTTTTAAAACACTCCAGCATGTTGTTGTGGTTTTTTTTTTTCCAGAAATAAACTGAAACTCAAAAAATCAAGAGTTGTATTGGAAATCCTGAATCTACAACCCATCATCCCCTTAGAAACCCTTCTGTCTTAGTATAAAACAGGGTATTTATTTTATCCCAGGTAATGGCCCCAAGACACTTAAGCTATGGCAGCACTAATAAGAAAGAAGAAAAAAGTTCATTCCCCTACTCCCTTCCCCTTCCCAATTCTGACTCATCTTAAGAAGAGAAAGAAAGCAGCTTGGGTGTTGAACTGGAGCCTGCCTTTGTAATCAGGGCAAATAGAGAAACACCACCGCCATCTGGGTCCTACATTGACTAATAACTCTAGGAGCTTATGTAATGCCCAGGCTTCAAAAGCGCTTAAGCAAACACCAGCTCATTAATCTTCATCATGCCTGGGAACAACTAGTATGACCCCTTCTTTCAAAGGACGGGAAATCAAGGTATGGTTGGGGTAAAAAGACTTAAGTCAACAGTGTTCCAAAAAGTACAACCCAACACAATGTGCTGGTGGTGTCAATGGTCATTTATTAAGCACTCACAGTGCACTGGGATACCATGTGAAATGTGTGAAGACAAAGGCATGGGACTGTCATGGAGCTTACGAGGAAGGAGAAACAGAATGCAGAACTGGGCCTCAGCATCACTGGCAGGTGAATTCCCTAAACAGAGCACCAGACAACAGCACTCAAGTCAAGCAATTATATTATACATTAGTACAAAGGTCCATTAATACCTTCTCAGAAAGGGGGGGATAACCCAATACTTTGGCAAGTACCAACATTTTTCTGCTGGGCCTTCCAATTTTCCCAAGCTATGTGGAGCAAAAAAGTTTTGTGTAATTTTCCAGTGGCCTTGATTAAAGGTGTTATGCAATTTAATATAACTATAACTAGTTTACTTTAAAGACCATATCTACTTATCAGTTGTTTGGACATAGCTATACAGAGATAAGACCTTAACAAATATCGCTAGATAATTCTTTGAACTGATGATTTGGGGGCTTTCTCTTCCCTGGGTATCTCAATCTTACCCCCATTTACCTTTTCAACATTACTACCAACTCTAACCCAGCAGGGACTTTTTTTCAGTCAGAGCAACCCAACAAAGGCGTCTTCTTTACTTTTGCTCTGAGATCTGGAACTCCCATCCTGATTGGTGAATACATCACATGACCCTCTCTCTATGTCATGGCCCCAGGAATGCTCCATATTCCACCTGGCCATCTGCACTCCAGATGCGGGCTTTGCCCCCCCCACCCTCCCTACCCCACTCCACCCTTTTCTAATTTGGGAACTGTAATCAAATCAATATGGCCATTATTACCAGAAGGGAGTATCAATCAATTCCCCTAGGAGTCAACTAAACAACTTTTTTACTTCCCAAACCAATAGGAGTAGTGGCTATGTATATATATTAGAAGCAGTGGCATAAAGATATACAGATACAGACATAGATATGTGTATATATACATACATATATACACATACACATATATATGATAGTAGTGGCTATGCACGTGTGTGTATGTGTGTATGTATATGTGTGTGTGTATATATATATACACACACACACACACACACACATATTTATTTATCTAGGAGTAGTGACCAAGGAGGGTATATAGGCATATAATATATATATATGAGAATATACATGTGTGTATATATCCTAGATATATAAGTGTGTGTGTGTCTTCTTTCATATATATTTACATCCATATAACTTCTCTCTTTAGAATGCAAGCTCCCAAGACTCTACCTAAACTTCCCTTTGACTTCCCACCCTCTCTGGCCACCACTCCCCGACATTTATTATTTCTGTCATTAGAATGCAAACTCCTTGAGGGCAGGGACTGTCTCTTTTTTATTTATAGCCTTTTACCCTTAATGTAGTGCTTGGTTCGTAGAGCTTAATGAATGGTTGGAGTGATTTCCCTCCATTCATTCATACTTAAATCCTATGCCTCAGCTTCCTCTACTCCCTGCCCCATCCTCCTAGCTTATCTGAATCGTACCCACCCTTCAGGGTCTAGCTTGAGTCATATCTGCTCTATGAACCCCTATTTAGCCATAGTGATCTTGTCCTCCTCTGAACTCCATAGATTATCTGGTCAATACCACTCATTTGGTACCTATCATATTAATACCTTATTATTCATTTTCTATTTCTTTATTTATTCAACAAATATGTATTGAATGGCACCTATGTGCGAGACACTGTACTACTCATGGATTGATCTTCCCCCAAATAGCTAATATCATAAAATAAAGTCCAAGTTATCTTGGCTTTTCAGTGTCTACATGGTTTATCCAAAGTAGAAATGTTTAAGGACTAAAAATTTCAGAAACTCCAGAGTCTTCTGGTCTCCTGTCTAATCCCTCCATGTAAATTGAAAGATTGTCATCATCAATATCTAACATACTTGCATTGGATTTTGTATCAAAAGACCTGAATTCAAACCTCAGTTCTGCTACTCACTAAGCAAGGTCCCAAATCAGTCATTCCTCATTCTCTGAACTTCACCACCATAACCCAGCTTCCTTCTCCCTCAGCCCCTGGGAGCCCTTTCTCCCCTTGGGAAGGTCTTCCTGGAAATTCCATTTTGAGGAAGGGTGCAAAGAAGCCATTCCTCA
Organism: Petaurus breviceps papuanus; assembly: GCF_028583685.1. Classification (NCBI taxonomy): domain Eukaryota; kingdom Metazoa; phylum Chordata; class Mammalia; order Diprotodontia; family Petauridae; genus Petaurus; species Petaurus breviceps. Next base: position 36,043,384 of record NW_027186304.1, on the reverse strand, counting down.
GTCTCTGGGCTTTGAGAGAAACCTTGCTCCTGCTCAGGTACCTCCTCAATCCCCCTTCAGCTTTCCTCTTTTGTGTCTTCCCTCATTGGAATATAAGTTCCTTAAGAGTGGGGATTGTCTGTATTTTTGTTTGTGTTTTTATTCCCAACACACAGCATGATACCAAACTCACAGTAAGCACTTAATAAATGCTTGTTGACTTGGACAAGTCATTTCACATCTCTGGTTCTCAGTTTCTTTTTATTTTTTTTTTAGTCCAAGGTCACATGGCTAGTAAGTGTTGAGTGTCTGAGGTCAGATTTGAACTCATGTCTTCCTGGCTCCAGGGCCAGTGCTCTATTCACTTCACCCCCTAGCCGCCCCAATCCCTTCCCATTCTAAAATCTTAAAACATCCTAATAAGAACAGCTAACATGGGTATGGTGCTTCAAAGTTTACAAAACAGATATTGTCTCATTTGATCTTCCAAAAATATGCCGTGGTACAGATGATGCAATTACGACCCCCCACTTTGAGAAAATTGAGGCTCAGAAAGGTGAATGACTTGCCCAAGGTCATACAAGTGGCACTGGAAGAACTGGCTCCAGATTCCAAGTTCTTTCCACTCCTCAAATTACCTCCTGTGTACTGAGCTCTGACACCAATGCCTGGTCTCTTATCAGAAGACTGCCAAAAAATAGGATTGAAGAAAGCCAGCAGCCAGAGTCGAACATAGGGACGTCTGGATTGCTCTTCGCCATCAGAGGAATCTATCCTGATAAAAGAACAGTAGGCATCATAGTCTGTCTCTAATAAGGGGCCACCGACACAGAGGAGGTGGCTAACACAAGCCCTGCCCAGCCTCCTCTAGCTCCTTCACAATGCTCCCAAGGAGGGCTCCTTATCAGGAAGATAACCCTCCAAAGGGATTCTTCTTCTCACCAAGGAGTGGACTGGGAAAGTTGCAAGAGGGAAAGGAGCTTCCCCCAGATGTCCATTTTCTCATGGAACTAGTCGCAACTGTTTCTCCTCTTGCTTGTTTGGAGATGAATTCCCTGGGCCCCTGCTCTGGGGGCCGCTCCAGAAACAGGGACCACACCGGTGCCCTTCTCCTTCCCACCGGTGTTGTCCCTGGGGATGATTTTTTTTTTATGGTCTTCAACTCCACTGGTTGTTAGCCTTCAGTGTTTGGAGATAGTAGATGATTAAACCTGCTAACCAGGTGTCCCTGTAACCTTTGTCATCTGAAGGCTGGGAGCATTACCTGGTTCAGCTGAAGTCTTCCAGCTGGCTCCAATGCTGCTTCAAACAGGCCCCAGACAGACAAACCCAGCAGGGGAAAGACTAATGATTCCAACTTATTTCTCAGTCCAGAGCCCAGCAATCAAAGCCCCAAATCCCCATGCATCAACCTTGCAATGTCTGTCCAGGCTACTAGCATTTGCAAGGAATGTGGCCCCTGGCTTTTTTTTTTAACCCCCTTTTTCTAGGGAATTTCTACCAAGTAAATAATAAAAATGTGTAATCATTGACTAGGCTTTTAAACTGAACTGAAGGTAAGTTTGCACTTCTGTTACAGATAAATCTTGCCACTCGATTCTTTTCCTTCCTCCTACCCCACTGACCCTGCCACCCTGGAAGGTTAGAATGCCCTCTCATCTCAAAGGGACTGGTTTCAGCCAAGGGGGACAACAGTCAGAGTGAGGGTGGCACCCACCAGCAGTACAACCCACAGTTTTATGAGTTCCGGACTAGGGTACATAACAAGATTATATAATTGGCTTTACAGGCCAGGGTTTCCTCAGAGGAAGACCCTACAGGGTAAGCCCAATTTCTGACCCTACAGAGGAAAGGTCTGAGAGAGAGCCAAAGCGTGAGGTAACAGGGACCAAGGAGCGGCAATATTGTTAAACTCAGAGACAGGATGCTCTGTGTCCATATCACCTAACCTCAACAACCCTTCTTGCCAACAGGAGTCAGTAAGAAACCTTCTGTTTACTTTCTAAGGCTGAGTTCTCAACAACAGACATATGTTTCAGGAAGATTATGACTGAACAAATAACACCCAACACACAGCAAGGGCACTTTCTGAGCATTTTCTCAATGTGCTGAGTTTGGCTACTATTCAAGGTGAGCTGGAAGACAGCTCGACCCATTCTCAGGCAGCTGCTTAGCCAACTACATACCCTTCTTGGCCACTGGGTGGGGGTTAGATGAATTTAGCTGCAGATGGGCCCCCCAAAAAAGAAAAGACCCTCTTTGGGACATTGTGGCTTTGGTCCTCATGGCTCTTACCGGAATCAAGGAAATAATCAACCATTAGTTGTTAACTTAGACACCATGGAGGATGAGTGTAAGGCTCCTCATACTAATAAAAGCAAATTTTCTTCTTCCCTCCCTTCTTCACTGCATTCTTTTCTTCTTTCTTTCCCCCTTCCCTTCCTTCCTTCCTCCTTCTCTCTCTTCCTTCTTTCCTTTCTTCCTTCTCCCTTTCCTTTTTTCTTCTTTCTTCTTTCCTTCCTTCCTTCTTTCCTTCCTTCCTTCCTTTCTTCCTTCTTGCCACCTTCCTTCCTTTCTTCTTTCTTTCCTTCTTTCTTTCCTTCCTTCTTTCCTTCTTTCTTTCCTTCCTTCTTTCCTTCCTTCTTTCCTTCCTTCCTTCCTTCTTTCTTTCTTTCCTTCCTTCCTTCCTTCCTTCCTTCCTTCCTTCGTTCCTTCCTTCCTTCCTTCCTTCCTTTCTGCCCTCCCTGAAGTGACTTGTCCAAGGTCATATAACTAATAAATGGCAAAAGCATGATTCAGGTCCTCTGACTTCAAATCCAGGCACCACAGGATAAGAAGCAAAAATCAAGGTGCCTGTCCTTAGACAGGATTCTAATTCAAATCACCCGTCTCCAAGTTCAGGTCTCTTTCTGGATCATATTCTCATCTATAAAATGAAGCATTTGGCCCAGAATTTCTTTTTTTTTTTAGATTTATAAGGAACTTTTAAATTTTATTGATTTTTTCTTAAAAAAATCTTTATTTATTTTTGGTTTTCAGCATTTTTTGTTTGGGGGGGGAGAGCAGGGCAATTGGGGTTAATTGACTTGCCCAAGGTCACATGACTAATAAGTGTTAAGTGTCTGAGGGCAGATTTGAACTCAGGTCCTCCTGACTCCAGGGTCCGTGCTCTACTCACTGGGCCACCTAGCCACCCTTCAACATTTATTTTTATAAGCTTTTGAGTTCTAAATTTTCACCCTCCCCCCCTTTCCCCTCCCCAAGACAGTGTACAATCTGACACAGGCTATATGTGTACCATCATATTAAACAGATTTCCACATTAGTCATGTTGTGAAAGAAGAATCAGAGCAAAAGGGAAAAATCATGAGAGAGAGACAGAGTGTCTTTTGGAATTGTCTTTGCTGAGAAGAACTAAGTCTATCAAATTTGGACCAGAATATTTCTAAGGCCCCTTCTAGCTCTAGTATTCTGTGGTTCTACAAATTAAAGAATAATCACATTTCCAATTACTATTCTTAATTTCAGAAACTCTCTCAAATTATAACCGTCAAAACAGGACAAAGTTGATTTTAAAGATCACGGTGATACTTTGTTCTGTAAATCTTTCTAGTATGTCTAGTAAAAGGCAATAAAATTCTGACCAGAAAAGCTGTTATTTTATGGTACAAGTTTAAAAAATCTGAAAAGGGAGAGGTCAGAATGCAAGAAGACTTTAGGAGGAGGAAGGGTGTCTTCTCCTCTGCCTCTAAGTACACTTGGATCCCTCCACATCTTAGTTCATATGCTTACCCCCATAGGAGACTTTCCTGATCCCACCAGTGGTTAACATTCTCCCTCTTCCCACAAATTGTTGTTGTTCAGTCTCATCTGACTCTTTGTGATCCTGTGAACCATACTGTCAGTGAAGTTTTCTTGGCAAAGATACTAGAGTGTTTTAAGTCAAACAGAGGTTAATTGACTTGCCCAGGGTCACACAGCTAATAGATGTCTGAAGCTGGATTTGATCTCAGGTCTCTGATTCCAGGCCCAGCCCTCTATTCACAGAGCCATCTAGCTGCCTCAAATTACCCACAAATTACTTTCTATTTATTTTTCATATATTTTACACTGAATTATCTGTGTGCCTATTGTTCTTCCCTTCTCCTTTGATAGAGTGTAAGCTTACTGAGTGCCGGAATTTTGTATTTTTGGTCTTTGTATCACTGTGGGCTAGCACAGTGCCTTATACATGATAAATACTTAATGAAAGCTTGTTGAATAAATGAAAGATCTTTCTTTTGCACACAGTTTCTTCATCCTTTTATCATAGTTATACATGTATTTGCATTTGTTCTTTCTTTCACTAGCCTGGTGATTCCTTGGGTACAAGGCATGGGTTCCACCCATCTTGCATGTAGTAGACACTTGACAGATGAGAATCTTAATTCAGTTCAATTCAATTGAAGGACAAGGAGGAGACACGTCTGAGTAAAGCAGTGTCAGTTAGACAACAGCTGTAATAAAGTTGGGTGGGAAGGATGGGGAAGACAATGACAGACCTTAAAGGGCATAAGGGATTTGGTCTCCACTGGTTGGCAATATGGAGTCATTAACCTAGAAGCAGTATGCAGACTGGATTGGAGATAGAAAGACTCCTACTGAAGAAACTAGGTCCTCCCACTCCAAATCCAGCGATAAAGTCCTGGACTAAGACATTAAGTCAGATGCCTCCCCTTGAGTGAGGTGGGGGCCATATTGATTTGATTACAGTTCCAAAATTGGAAAAGGGTGGAATGGATTGGTCCTCTGGACCATGGAAGGAGCAGCAAGAATGGAGAAGAAAGAGTGACTTTAAGTAACTCTTCCTCTTCTGAAATGGCTGGACCTGGTAACATCAAAGATAGTTCTAGGTTTCTAACCTGAGAAATGGGAAGAGTGGTGGGTTTGGTGATTGAAATGAGATCATTGGGAAGGGAGGCCAGGCTGGATAGATGAGGGGCAGGGTGGGCAGGTGGAGATAACAGCAGCATGGGGTGGGAGAAAAGCAGACTGGGACTAGAAACACAAGACCTGCATTAAAAAAAATAACCCTGCGTACAAATCCCGTATCTGTTACTGATTAGCTGTGGGAAATCAGACAAGTCATTTCCCTTCTCGGGGTCTCAGTTTCCTCATTAGGAAAAAGGAAAACCCAGCTAGATGAGATGCTCTTTAGCTCTAGAATCCAGCTGCAGCCTTAGGATGAAGATATAAATATTCATTTCAGCTCTCAGCAAATAAGATGTTCAGACCTTAGCATTTTCCTATAATGATAAGAAGAAGGTTATTCTTTTCCCCTAATTTGTATTCTAATGATCACCTGCCCATTTCACTAACTCTTGCTCCTGATTATTAAATGTCACTCTTTTTTTTTTTTTTTGGCTTTTTGGAGGGCAGTTGGGGTTAAGTGACTTGCCCAAGATCACACAGCTATTTTTTGTTGTTAAGTGTCTGAGGCCGCATTTGAACTCAGGTCTTCCTGACTCCAGGGCTGGTGCTCTTTTGGCTGCACCACCCAGCCGCTCCTATAACTCATTTTATACCAGAATTTCTCTCCTCTTTCTTTTTTCTAGAGGGAAAGGATGTTACTGAATAAAAGGCCAGAAAGAGTGTGGAAACCGGAGTCTTGGAGAGCACAGAGTTGATGGTCTTTGGAGTTTGCAATGTTCACCTCCCAAGATACCCAGATACTTATCATTCTGCCTTAACTTCAAAGGCACAAACCATTCCTGAGCACAGAGGTTTGGAGGAGAAGGGTAGAGGGAGGTGATTATGTACCCCTCCTCCACATGTTTATTAAGGATAAAATAAACCAGGGCAGCCTTAAAGGGTAAAAGAAGTCACAAGGGAGCAACATGCAGACTCTGAAAAGCGTATGAAAGAGAAGGGAGTATGTGACAAGCAGCTAGCCCCAAGTTCATTAGTAAACAAAGCTTTAGTAACTAATTTCATATGGTCACCTTGGATCACAGGGGCATTGGTATTGAACCAGATAGCTGCTAAGGATCCTTCCAAACTCTAAAATTCTGTGATTTGGGGCCAAAAGGGGATCATCTAGTCCAGGGATTCTTAATCCTTTTTGTGTCATGCAGGCGTTTAGCAATCTGGTAAAGCCTATGGACCTCCTTCTGAGGATAATATTTTTAAATGCATAAAATAAAATGCACAGGTAAATTACAAAGGAAATCAATTCTATTGAAATATAGTTATCAAAATATTTCTAAAAGTAAATTTACTGACCCCTGTTTAAGAAGCCCCGATCTAGTCTATGCCCCGCCCCCTCCTATTTTATAGATGAGAAAACAGACCCAGGAAAGAGTAATGCATTGTTCAAGATCATATTTGCATGTAGTAGAGCTGGAATTTGAAGTCATCGTCCAACTCCAAAGCTGTTTCAAGTCTGTGCTCTTTCTAATGTGCCATGCTGCTTAGTTATTATTTTTTTAATCATTAGCCTCAGGGACCTGCCTTTTACCTTTCTATGTCCCTGCTCAGCTTTCAGAGAACCATCATCACACCGTGTGCCTGTCATCTCAGTTTGTAGAATCCTGGAAGTGCGTCCACCCGGGGGTGGCTAGGTGGCATAGTGAATAGAGCACTGGCCCTGGAGTCAGGAAGACCTGAGTTCAAATCGGCCTCAGACACTTAACAACAAAATCTAGCCGTGTGACCTTGGGCAAGTCACTTAATCCAAATTGCCCCCCAAAAAGCAAAAAATAAAAAAAATAATAAAATAGAAGTGCATCCACCTAAGAGTAAAATGGGCAACTAAACAAGGGAAGGGAAAAGTCAAGGACTGAGAATTTATGTACCAGGCACTGTACTAAGCACTTTACAAATATTATCTATTTGGTCATAATCAACCTCAGAGCTTTCTTTCCTGCACTGAGTTTACAGATACAGGTTTTAGGTATCTATCCATTTCACCCTGAAAATCCAACCCACTCAGTCCATAGGTCTTTTCTTAACTGTACTCAGTCTCATTAAAGCCACTTTTGAGAATGGAGCAACATTCTCTTTCAAAACACGATGTGGATTAGTTATGCCATAGACCTCCCTTGTTTCAATTAAAGTGTTGATACCAGAAGTTGAGGTTGTTGAAAGATCTCTATCTCCTTGAGAATGAAGCTATTCATCACTTTCACTCCCTTGTGATCTATGCTTTCTTATATTCCCCATTTCCGTGTTCAGCATCACAGACTCTGAGTTAGAAGGAACTCGAGGGGTCACTTAGTGCAACCTGTTTGATGAACAGTCACCTCTACAAAATCCCCAGTGCTGTGGGAATGCCTCTGATGAAGAGAAACTCCTAGCTCCTGAGGCCAACCATGCCCCCTTTGGACAGCTCCCTCAAAGTGCTTCCGGAAAGTACAGCTAACTCCCATCTGTCTCTGGCCAGATTTCACCCACTGCTCCTAACTGTGTCCTCTGGAGCCAGGTAGATAAAGTCCAGTCCTTTCTTGTTATGACAACCCTTCAAATATGTGAAGACAGCTAGAATACCCTACTTAAATCTCCTGGCAAAACATTCTTGTGTCTTTCCAAATATCCTCATCAATGTATTATATGCTGAAGAAGAAAAGCAAAATGTCCATAATAGAGGATCAAAGCCTTATATACAATCCAACTGTGAATCTAGAAGCACTCAAATGCAGTTAGGTAGTACAGTGAATAGAGGCTTAGAGGCAGGAAGATCCGGATTCAAATCTAGCTTCAGACACTGACTTTAGGCTATATTGTCTAGAACATGAAAAGTGATAGTGCTGTTTTCTGCCATGCTCAGATCACATATGGAATATCATAATGTCTGGAGAGAGTGCCTGTACTGGAGTTAGGAAGATTCATCTTCATGAGTTCAAATCTGACCTTAGACATGGTCTAGTTGTGTGACCCTCGGCAAGTCACTTAATCTCTGTCTGCTTCACTTTCCTCATCTGTAAAATGGGAGTAATAATAGTACTTACCATACAAGATGGCTACAAGGATCAAATGATATAATGTTTGTAAAGCATTTAGCTTAGTGCCTTGGATGTTGTAGACAATCAATCTGTCCCTTTGATCCACCAATACCACTATTAGACCTGTCTGTATCCCAAAAAGATCCTAAAAAAGGGAAAAAGACCCAGTGTACAAAAATATTTATAGGCAGACTTCAGAAAAATCTGAAAAGATTTACGTGAACTGATGCTGAGTGAAGCAAGCAGAACCAGGAGAACCTTGTACACAGTAACAGCAACAATGTTCGATGACCAACTTTGATACATTTAGCTCTTCTTCAGCAATCCAATGATCCAAGACAATTCCAAAAGAGTCATGACAGAAAATGTTTTCCACATCCAGAAGGAAAATGCTTTCCACATCCAGAGAAAGAACTATGGGACCTGAATGCAGATTGCATACTATTTTCACTTTTTTTTGGGGGGGGGGGGTTTGCTGCTTTTCCCTTTTGTTCTATTTCTTCTTTCATAACACAACTAATGTGATTACATGTTTAACCTACATCAGATCTTGGGGAGAGGGGATGGAGGAAGGGAGAAAAAGTTTGCAACTCAAAATCTTATAAAAAAAACTATTGTTGAAAATTGTCCTTACATGAAATTTTTAAAAATAAAATACTATTTACCAAAAATAAAAAAATTTAAAAAAGAATATTTCATACACAGAACAAAAAAAAAGAAAACCCTCTGCCAAAGCAGATCAGCTTTTCCACAACTTACTGTCAGAGGATTGCTTGGGGCAACTGAGAAATCAATGACTAGCTCAGGTAAGTTACTAACCCAGTAAGATGTCAGATAGAGGTAGAAGACTTGATCCCAGATCTCCCTAGATATCTGGCTCTCTAGACATGCCAAGTTGCTGCTTTTATCTGTAAAATGCAATAAAAGTTTGCACTATCTACTTCATGATGTTGCTACAGGACAAGCATTTTATAAATCTTAAAGTACTATAGAAATGTGAGCTATTTTATGTCATATGACTGCATTCCATTATGAGTGATCCACATTCGCATGAAACAAGAGAGACTGGACTAAAAGTAGAGAGGAAAAAGAGCCTAAAAACATTGATTTCTGATGACTATTTTTCTTAACTATACATGGAGAAACTGAGGCATAGATAACCATAACTTCTTTTGGGTCTCAGAGAAAATTCATCTGGAGGAGTGGAAGAGGCAGCTTGGAACAGGGTCGAGGTGGAGAGAAGGAGCCTGCAATAGAACTCTGTTCTCCAGGTTTCTTCAAGGTCTAAAGGTCTAATTCTCTGATGGGCTTTAATAGAATGTTCCACAAAAATGCGAACATTTCTGGATCTGCTTCTTGGATTCTCCCATCCTTTCCCACTCCACACAATCCTCCTCTTTCCCTCCTCCCTCTACTGTGAATGTTGTTTCTATTCATCCACTGACAGCTTGTATTGATTATGTTGATTGATCTTTGTTTCATCCCTTCTTTTAAATCTTAAAATACTGGAGGGCAAGGGATGATCTTTTAACTATCTAAGTCTCCACCAAGTGAGGCTTGACCTGGGACCTATTCTTGGCCAAACTTTGAAAGCCGGAGTGATTTGTGTTTAAAACATAACCCATAAGAAAGAAATTTCGAGAATGATGGACAAGCAATAACAATAACTCCCTGCCAAGTGAGATCGTCCATTAAACACTTGGACAACTCAATAAATGTCATAGAATTACAGAACGTTAGGTCTTAAAGGGACTGACCCTAAATGTCACCTAAAACAAAGGTTCCCAACCTGTTTTTGGTATCTGTAGCCCTTGGCTTTCACAAAACCTTCCTTATTCAATATGAAAGAACATAAATTCCAGATTTCACCATGAGTATGCACATTAAAAATAAAGTAGAGATTAATTTCAATAGGATGGTATAGTTATTGACCAAATATAAAGGCAGCTGGTGGAGCAGTAGATAGTCAGTTGCTGTTGTTGGATAGCAGTAGAGCAGTAGATAGTCAGGAAGTTGTTGCTGTTTTTTTCAGTCATGTCCAACTCTTCATAACCCCATTTGGGGTTTTCTTAGCAAAAATACTGGAGTGGTTTATGATTTCCTTCTCCAGCTCATTTAACAGATGAAGAAACAGAGGTAAACAAGGTTAAGTGACTTGCCCAGGGTCACAACAGGTAGTAAGTATCTGAGGTTGGATTTGAATCCAGGTCTTCCTGACTCCAGGCCTGGCACTCTATCCATTGCACCACCTAGCTCTCCTAAGCTTTGTGTATTGACCCCAGTTTGGGAACACCTGACTCAGAGGAAGTCTTTCATTATGCAGATGACAAAAACCAAGGCCTATAGAGGCTGCCCAAAAGTCACACAATACCCAGTAAACCGAGGAATCCAGGGCTCCTGATTCCTTTCCCAGTGCTCTTTTTAACCTACTGTCAAATCTAATTTGTGTTTCCCCCTCCTCTTTCCCTCCTCTTCCCCATCTCCACTTTCCTGCTCTCCTCCCATTTTTTTCTCTCTCTCCCTCCTCTCTCAGCCTCTTTCATTCTCTCTCTCTCCCTCTCTTTCTTACAAAAAGAAAAACATAGACACAGCCTGGTACCAAATTTCCTGATCAAAGTATTTCAGTCCAGGGACTAAGCTGTGGAATCAACAAGTTTAAAATGGTAGAGGGTGAGATTGTGAGATGGTCACAAGAAGATTAGTGTTGACCTCAGGAAAAAACAGTGGAACTTTTTTTTTAATGTATTCTATACACAATTGTAAAGCCAAACAAAGTCTTCCTGGGAATATATTTGTTGGATTTTCAACAAAAGTCTCCAGATCAGGAAAAGTTGTACCTTTAGAAGGTGTGGTCTGGCTTCCTGGCTTCCTTGCTCAAGTTTCCTTTCTGGGTGATGGTGAATGCCAACAAACAAGGTATACCTCACAGCCCAGAGAGGGATCCAGAAGCCACAAAACCCTTCTCACGTCATGCTGGCCTGGACAGAGCTGAATGTTTTCTATAGCACCTTTCAGGCAAGGTATCCAGTGGCTCTTTACCAGTCCCCAAAGTATAGGCTGGTAGTGCTTTCTCTCTGAAGGGGAATACACATGCCAAATAAATGCCAAAATAATTCTCACTCAGTCACCAGCACTCAGACAGCAATTCACACCCAATCACTGACACCCAGTCACAGATGACACCTAGACAGCCACCAACAATTTCTCATTGATTTGTACAGCATTTGAAGCCATACAACATCTACAATGAATTTTCCTTTTGTAACATTAAGGTCCAACCAAGTGCCTCCTAGTATGAAGACCGGAGCAAATTGCTTCTCCTGGCAAACACTTGGTTACTTAGTCCTGATAAATAGAAGAAATTAGAACGACAACCCCACTGTTTCCCCCAAGAAAAGGGGAAAAGAGAAGTGGGCCTGAGAGCCTACAGTTTGCCTATCTTATTTATGGCAAAAGAAGTATTAACCACAGGTGTGACCCCACAGGAATTCTCACTCAGTCATAAACATTTTTAAATACTTACTATATACCATCTACTAAGCTCTTACTAAGCACCTAGTGCTTACATTGGGGAAACAAAGGCAAAAGATAGTCCCTGCTCTCTAGGAACTCACAGTGACAGCATGCAAACAACAATGTGCAAAAAAGTTATATACGAGGTAAAAGGGAAATAAATATTCAACAGAGGAAAGGAAGGCACCAGGATTCCTGTAGAGGTGGGGTTTTAACTGGAACACAAAGGGAGCCTAGGAAACCAAGTGGCAGAGATAAGGAAAAAGAGCTTGCCAAGCTCAGGGGACAGCCAGTGAAGGGAGGCCAGTGTCATTGAATCACCAAGTACATGGAGGGAGGTGGGATAAAGTGTAAGAAGGCTGGAAAGATAGATGGGGGGAGGGGAATGGAGGGAGCATATGAAAGGTTTGGAACACCAATCATAGGATTTTCTATTTTATCCTGGAAGTGATAGGGAGCCACTGAAGTTTATTGAGGAGAGGCGGGTGATATGGTCAGATCTGTGCTTTAGGAAGATCATTATCATAAAGATTAGGTTATAACAGTGTGCTGTAATAGATTAGAACCCACTCTTTGGTCTCTGCAGTCACTTTGGGTGACTTCCCATTTTAAGAGAAATGGATGATGTCAATACATCTGCAACTTGCTGAAGGAAAAGACCCTGGGAAGAAAACAACATGAGAGGAGATGGTAGTCTCCATCATGTGTCTATCACCAGCTTGCTATACTAAAGTCTTCTGAGAAGTTCTCCTTGGCTGAGATCTAGGACTTTCTTGGCTGAGCTGATTTGCCTTTCTCCCAAGAAGAGAGCATCTCCAGTCTGTATTGTTTAGTGTGTATTTTCTTATGTATACCTTCTCCGATTTTTGTCTTTGCTAACTTGGATAAATGGGTTTCTTGGCTTTAAAAAAAAAAGCGGGGGGAGGGGGAAGGAGAGAGCCAGCGGCCAGACTGAGGGATGGTCTTGACCAACTCTGTGCTCTCCACCAGCCCCACCATGGCTCAGCTGATCCACAACGCCATCCAGAAGTCTCCGGTCTTGCTAAAAGCTGCTACAACTTATTCTAAGCCTGAATTGGTCACGTTTTGGCAATATGCCAAGGTTGAGCTAGTTCCTCCAAGTCCTACTGAGATCCCCAGAGCCATTGAGAGCCCCCAAAAAATAATCTCATCAACTCAAACTGGTAGCTTCAAAAATCTCACAGTTAAGGAAGCTCTGCTAAATGGTTCAGTGGCCCCTGAGGTACATATGCATGTGGTTGTACATTGGTGAGATCATAGGCAAGGGTGGCATCGTTGGATATGATGTTTGAAGACCAATTCTTAGCATCTGAGTGTTTGATTTATCCTTTGTGTGTTCATGGAACATACATGCCTAGACTTCTAAATAAAACAAGGAAATAATGTGGGGGAGAAAAGGGGGGGATTAGAAGCAGTGGATTGTGTTCAAGTTCTGACACAGACACCCATTAATAACATGACCTTGAAAAAGTCACAAATCACCTCTCTTGTTGTTTATATCCTCAAGGTAAAAAAAGGGGGGGTGAGGAGGAGGATCTCAGTTCTAACATCCTTTAAACCCTTGCTAAAACTCTCAGATAATAGGTCTTTTGGCCCATTATCACTGGGCCAGACGCTGGGAGAATGAGCAATGTCACAGGATGATGGATTTAGAGCTAAAAATTTCTTGAATAGTCATCTAGTTTATTTTACAGATCAGGAAACTGAGGCAGGGAGAGATCAAAGTTACTTGTCCAAGTCATATAAGTACAAAGAGGCAGAGGAAAGATTCAGACCCAGCACTAAGCAACTACAGGGCTAGAGGCAAGAGGATAGGTTAAGAGTCTTGGCACATACTTCCCAAACTGATAAGGCGTCATTAGTCTGGCATTCCTTCCTAGAGAAAACTGGGAAATTTCTTCTAACCACCCCAGAAGAATTCAAGATGGAACCATTTCTTCTTTCTTCAGAACTGTTCCCCAACTGTTCTCTTTTGATTGTCTTCTCCACGCTTGCCTGTCTTTCTGGAGAGTAGCCTGTTATAAACACAGTATTCCAGGGTACAGAGACCAGAAGCAGCTCCAATATGTTTAGCTCAGTCCCAGGATTAATGGCTCCATGAAGCTTTGGCCAGGAGTCCTTCAAAGCCAGAAACAAAAGCCCTGGAGCATTAAATACACATAAATACTTAGCCCATTTGATTTCTTCGCTGCTTTTCAAAGGGCAGTCTACTTCCTGGATTATCATTACAGTAGTCCATTCTCCGGAAACATGGGCTTATTGCAGGCACAGAATTGAGGTGGAGGGGGCGGGAGCCAAACATCACCTTGTTATAGACTTGCGGCCCAGCCTCTCAGTCAGTCCAGCTTTTTCTGTACCAGCCTGAGCAAAGGTGCTATTGTTCAACATCCACCTGAATCTCCTTCCTCTCTAGGACTCATTTTTTCCCCTCCCTCTTTCTTTTCCTCCTTTTGGCCAATGAATTCAATTTGAAAGAAGGCGGGGGAGGAGGGTTCCATCCTGCAACCTAGGTTGGGGGATAGGGGGGTGGTACTCCAGGAAATGGGAAGATGGCTGGCAGTAGAAAGAGTACAGTGGGCAGGTGTGTAAGGGGGTGTGGTTGTTTGGTTAATCCATTTCCAAATAGGTCTCCCTAGTGTTATCACCTCAAAGCACGTGGCCTCCAGATCCTGCAATTCTAGTTACAATCATCATGGGCCCTTGCTGGAAAGCACACAGTCTCACGTTTGAACACTTGGAGTTCCATTAAGTGGGTTTAGACTCTCCTGCCAGCATCACTGATGAGCATCTTCTTGGGAAGAACAACTATAATTTACATTTACCTACATTTTATGTTATTTGTTTCATTTGGAGTAAGGCAATTTAGTTCAGTGGCTACAAAGCTGGCCTCTTAGCCAGGAGGACCAGAGTTCAAGTCCTACCATTGACTCATGTACAATCTGTATAAGCAAGTCACAATCTTTCAGGGCTCCAGGCAACCCTCTAAATTATAGAGCCCTACAGAAATGAAATTATAAATCTAGGCACTCGGGGTGGCTAGGAGGCACAGTGAATAGAGCACTGGCCCTGGAGTCAGGAGGACCTGAGTTCAAATTTGATCTCAGACACTTAACACAAAACTAGCCATGTGACCTTGGGCAAGTCACTTAACCCCAATTGCCCTACCTTACACCCTCCAAAAAAAGCATAATAATAATAAAATCTAGGCACTCTCCTAAAGCCTATTTTTCCCCCCCCCCCCCCCCCCCCATCAAAAAAAAAAGGCATGGGGTAGAAAGTGCAAGAATTGCTATCTTCATTTTACAGGTTGAAAAAAAATCTAAGAGAGTTTAATTAAAGCTATTAACAATCAAGCTTAATTCATAGGGCCATAGGCCCTCATCACATCAAGTCTGGACTGCTGCAACCGACTCCCTGATACAAGGCTCTCCCCACTGCAGGTCATCCCCCACTCCAGGTCATCCTCCACTCAGCTGTCAAACTGATCTTAGTAGAAAACAGATCCGACCTTTTCATTTCCCTCCTTATTTGGGTTTTGTTTTTGGAGGGGGAAAGGCAAGGCAATTGGGATTTAGTGACTTGCCTAAGGTCACACAGCTAGTAAGTGTCAAGTGTCAGGCTGGATTAACTCAGGTCTTCCTGACTCCAGGGCCAGTGCTCTATTCACTGTGCCACCTAGCTGCCCTTATTTGTTTATTTGTTTGTTTTGAGAAGTGCACAGAGCCTGGCACATAGCAGATGCTAAAGAAATGCTTATTCCCTTCTCCCTCTCTTCCTGTCTCCACTCCATGCCTTTTCAGTGGTGGTTCCTCAAGCCTGAAAAGCTCTCCCTCCTAGCCTTCACCTCCTGGCTTCTTGGCTGCCTAGAAGAGTCAACTCAAATTACACCTTCTACAAAAAACCTCTCCCAGTCCCTCACTCCTTCCCCCACCCACCCTACCCTTGCCACACCCCCCTACCATAATCTCTCATTCCTACTTCTAGTGCCTTCCCTTTGAGATTAGCTCCCACCCACACTGTGAATATCTTTTTTTCCCTACTTAATGGTATGTTATTTTTTCCAATTACATGCAAAGATAGTTTTCAACATTCACTTTTACAAGATTTTGAGTTCCAAATTTTTTCCCCTCTGCTCCCCTCCCCAAGATAAGAGGCTATACATATACAATCATATTAAACATATTTCCACATCATTCATCATGTAAAAGAATCAGAGTAAAAGGGAGAAACCATGAGATAGAAAAAGAAAAGGGAAAATAGTATGCTTTGATCTGCATTTAGACTCAATGGTTCTTTCTCTGAATGTATATAGCATTTTCTATGATGGGTCTTTTGGGACCGTCTAGTATCAGTGTCTTACTGAAAAGAGCTGAGTCATTTGTAGTTGATCATCTCACAGTGTACTCTGTACAGTGTTGTCTTGGTTCTGCTCACTTCACTCAGTATCACTTCATGTCAGTCTTTCCAGGTTTTTCTGAAATATGCCTGTTCATCATATCTTATAGAACAATAGCATTTCATTACATTCATATAGCACAACTTGTTCAGTCACTCCCTAGTTGTTGGGCATCCCCTCAATTTCCAGTTCTTTGCCACTACAAAAAGAGATGCCATAAATATTTTTGTACGTGTGGGTCCTTTCCCCTTTTTTATGCTCTCTTTGGGACACAGACCTAGGAGTGGTACTGCTTGATCAAAGGGTACCCACGGTTTTATTGCTCTTTAGACATAGTTCCAAATTGCTCTCTAGAATGGTTGGATCAGTTTGCAACTCCACAAACAATGCATTAGACACTGTAAATATCTTGTATGTGCATAGTTGTTTCCATGTTTTATCCCTAATAAAAAGTAAGTTCCTTGAGGGCAGGGGTAGTGTTTTTTGCCTCTCTTTGCATTCTCATTTAGCAAAGTGCCTGACATTTAAATGCTTGACTGACCCATAGACTGAAGTACATACAGCATTTGAATCCAGGGCTCTCCTGACTCCAGGTTCCAGAGTCACCCTTAGTCAAATCCTTTCACAGAGTTTTCACAGATCTGGGTTTCTTTGATAAACACAACCCAAAAGTGTGCATGGATCCTTTTGGTAAGGGGAACAGGTATCCTATATTGTACCTACCATAAGCCAACACTTTACAAATGTTACCTCATTTGATTCTCATAATAGCCCTGGGAGGTAGATGCTACTATGATCCCCAAATTACTTTTGAAGAAACTTTTGCAAGCAGATATCAAGTGACTTGCCCAGGGTCACACAACTACTAAGTGACTGAGACCAAATTTGAACTTAGACCTTCCTGACTCCAGTGTTCTATTCACTGTGCCACCTAGCCACCCTTGGGACAATTTTAATAGCACCCAGGACAATAGGACTTTGTCTTGTTCAAGCATGGTTTTAATTTTTCCTATTACGTTTCTATATTTTGAAAGCTACTCTCACTAAGAGAGTATGAATACTTGGCACAATGATGTCTATTAAAAACATTGTTGTTCAACTTTAATGGATCAGATTTTGCCAAAGCAGTTGTGAACCACAGTTCTATCTGTAATGATGTTCTGTTCCCAGTACAATTTATTTGCTTAATTCCCATGGACATCTGGGGATTTGTATTTGTAGTATAAGGATTTGTTTTCTCTTTACCCTGTAGAGACAGCTGCATGATACAGTGGGTAGAGTACAAGGCCTAGAGTCAGGAAGACCTGAGTTCAAATGCAGATTCAGATACTTACTAGCAATGTAACCCTGGATAAGTCATTTAGCTGCTGTCTGCCTTGGTTTCCTCATCTGTAAAATGGAAATAATAGCACCTACCTTGCAGGTTTGTAAGGTGGTTGTTGTTCAGTCATGTCCAACTCTTCATGACTCCATCTGAGGTTTTCTTAGCAAAGATACTAGAGTGTTGCCATGTTCTTCTCTAGCTCATTTTACAGATGTGGAAACTGAGGCAAACAGGGTTAAGTGATTTGCCCAGGGTCTCACAGCTAGTAAGTGTCTGAGGCCAGATTTGAACTTAGAAAGATGAGTCTTCATGACTCCAGTCTCAGCTTTCTATCTACTGTACTACCTAGCTGCCCCTGTTGTGAGAATAAAAAGAGGTAATATTTAGAATGTGCTGTGCAAATTTTTAAATGGCCATACTAGTTATTATTATTATTATTATTTATAATCAGGGGTAGCAAGTTTCCATTCTATAGCCACTTAGGCACATCTTTCTTATAGGGTAGACGCTAACTTTTTGTAACCTGCAGCTATATATCTCTCAGTTTCCACCACTTCACTGTGAAATTCAGTCCTCACTGATCAAAAAGTCCTTCCTCTAAAAGGCCACATTCGGTCTGAAGGCCACAGGTTCCCCACATCTGTCCTGGCTCCTTAAGGGCAACTAACCTTCAGTGAGGTAGGAAGGACTGTTCAGTAGGGTGGCTGTTTGCCTATGTAATTCTGACTGATATGAGATTAGACTCAAGGGATTTACAAAGGGAAGGGACTTTAGAAGTCATTGAGGTCAACATTTGCATTTTATAGACAAGAAAACTGAGGCATAGAGAATTTAAGTCACTTCCACAAGGCCATAAAAATCTGAAATTTACACACCTTGAATTTGAACCCACAGCTGGCTCAAGAGAAAATAGGGTAGGTGGGAATGGACTGGCCAGTCTTTATCAAATATTTGCTCCTGTAGCTTAACTCTGGCTAGCCAGCTTACCAGCCCCTCCCCTGCAGAGGTGTGGAATAGCAAGGCTTTGTCACAAGCCCTAAGATGTCTGCAGAGTCAGTCTCTCACCTACCCAGGAAGTCACCCACATCTGTCTGGCAGGACTATGTGATGATTCCTAAGGTCCCTCCCTGTCCCAGGATGCTTCTTGTCTATCTAGGATCTGATGGGAGCTTTGATAGGCCTTGGGGTAGTTTTAGCATTAGTCTAAGCCCTGGACTCTTCTCTCCCTGCCACTGAGCAGGTGGGAGGAGGGAAGCTTTATCTAGTTAGGATGTCTTCCCCATCAAGGCGAGCTCTATTATGTCTAAGGCAGAAGGCTGAAAATTTAGTCAATTTTATCACTTTCAATGATTCAACTGTTTTAATGAATAGAAGGGCCTTGGGGCCAGTGACATCACAGATAAGGGAGTATGGAAAGCAGCAGCCGCAGATGGGTGACCTTGTACCACTTATTACTCCTTTCCGGGTTTGTTTGTTTCTCCCTCCCAAAGTTCTCTTTGAATTTTCCCCCAGAGTTCTAGGTTTTAATAGTAGGAGATGGAAAGAGTAATTACTTGCATAATTAGCACAGCCAAACCTTGGGGAAAATGCTGCTCTGGGACAATCCACACCCATAGAAGCACAATGGGAACTGAGCCTGACCTTCAAAATGGCACATCACAGCAAGGGGGCGCTTCACGTTGCCCATATATGGAGAGAGAATACCCTGGCTGGTAGCTAGAGGGGCCTAGAGATAAGCCTGGCTGTGAAGCAAGGCCAGCCTATATTGGGGTGGTGCAGGAAGGGAGGGAGGAAGGGAGGCCCCCCACTGATTCTCACCCTTGCTAATGAATCATACCCTTGGTCTCTTTTCCTGATAGTAAAATCAAGCAAATGACTTCAGGGTCCCAGTTGCAGAGAGGGATCTATTGGTCAGAAAAGGAATACAGGTGAGGGGGGAGCTTTCTAGGCCTCTCACTGGTACAAAGGAAAACATCAATGCTACTCTCTGGGGAAGACACGTTGCCTTGGTGTTTCTAATCACTTGTGTCCCTCACATATGTCCTGTGTTTTTACTATTGTTTATTTCACATTCAGGGCATCCAGTCCTTAGCCCACTGACAACATTTTCTATTCTCACTAGTATATCACATTTTTTAAAAACATGAACCAACTTCACTGAAATTTTTTTACGTGAGAAGACAGTTAAGTCTTACACAATGCTAAATGCAAAAGAGCACTGAGTTATGGTTTTGGTGGCTGGTTTGGTTTTTTGGTTTTGGTGGTTGTTTTGTGAGGGGTTGGTTGGGTTTGGGGTTTTTTTTCTAGAATTGTGATTTCATCTATGTGGAATTCCTGGTGTGGAACCTTCCTTCCCAGACGTAGAATAGCATCTCATCTGTAGCTGATAGTCCTAAATAACTTCTTGGAGTACTAAGCAAATAGGGGGAGAGAGGGAAAGAGAGAAATGATATTAGATAGTAGGTAACCAGATTATAGTCATGGCATCACCTCTCTGGTGCCATGATCCTCTATGAGAATAAAGGACAACAAGAGAGTAGATAAACAGAAAGATGAAAGATAGATAGAGAAAGAGCATTTATAGGTCCTTACCACGTGCCAGGAACTGTGCTAAATAACTTAAAAACAGCCAAACAACCAACATGTATCAGAGGAAAGATTTGAACCTGAATCTTCTTGACTCCAAAACTAGCCCTCTATCCACTATGTCATTCTGCCTTTCTAAAACCAGATGAGTTGAGGGGCTTCTGGCCAAAAGGGCTGACTGAAGAAGGCAGATTATTTATTTCCCACAAACCTACTCAAGAGGAAAGAAAAAAAAAACCCTGAAAGTTGTACCAGATTGCATAATGATAAAGAACTCTAATGAGAAACTAGAGAAAGTGATCTCTTCTGTCTTTGAACTGCACAAAAAGTCAGTCAAAAACCCAAAGAGAGTAAGAAAGGGAGCCATCAGCAAAGCCAGTACCAGTACAAACAAGTAAGCCAGTTATCTTCTAGCATCTTCCAAAATGGGTCAGATATGTAATATACAAAGTTCTGTATCTGGAGGTAGTGAGAGTGGAGGGAGTTCCAAGAAAGCCCTAGGAGGTCAAGATGTGGATCTTGGAAGTCCTGGGGAGTAGTGGCAGTAGTCTGAGGGTGGTAGAACTCAGACAGGCACTGTCCAGGACAGATCTCTGTCATTTTCCCCTGAGATTCCTTGGAAGGTTCTGAAGAACTAAAATTGGAGAGATGAGTAAACCCAAAAAAACAGAAACAAGTATAAAAAATTATTGTAGAACTAAATTAGATGCTCAAAAATCCAGCCTAGGGAGGAAGATTAACTCTTTAACATTTGTAGACAGACTCAAAGGAAAAAATGGATTTTCCAGAAGTATTAGTCTTAATGTAAATTAAGATTAATTTAAATTCATTTAATATAATAAAAATTAAGATTAATTCAATGTAATTAATTAATTTAATGTAAATTGATTTAAATTAAATGTAATTTACATCTTAATGTAAATTAAGACTTAAAAGAGATGAAGCAAGAAACAAATTTTTTTTTAATCTCTAGAAG
Organism: Petaurus breviceps papuanus; assembly: GCF_028583685.1. Lineage (NCBI taxonomy): Eukaryota > Metazoa > Chordata > Mammalia > Diprotodontia > Petauridae > Petaurus > Petaurus breviceps. The sequence continues at coordinate 36,022,610 of NW_027186304.1, read as the reverse complement.
AAAGAATTGGAAAGAACCTAAATAGTGTAGACAAGAAAGTTACCCATGTAATGGACTTCCTGAAAACTAGAACAGACCAAACAGAAACTCTATGAGACAGAAAGAAATATTAAAAGCAACAGGGGTCCAGCACATACCTAGATCACCTGAGGTACCATCTCTCCACATGGAAGACACCAAAGAGCTGTTTTTGAAAGAATAATGACATTGTGTAAAGGCAATGTGTTGGAGATATTGTAGAACATGTTTGGACATTCTGTAACTGGTTCTGCTAAGTTAACCATGTGATGAAGAGGAGGCTCTTTGATTGGCTTTAGAGTCCTTCAAAAAGGTCTTTTGATTTCCTTCTTATCTTCCTTGCCTGGGCCATTTCCAATTGTCTTGATTTATATCTGGCTTCTGGACCCAGATGGTTCTGTTCACTGTTAGGGTCTCTGGGCTGAGAGCTCTTGAAGATGCTGCTGCTATCACAGCCACCTCCAAGGCCCACCACTGGTGTTTCTGCCATGCTCCAGGCTTGTGTCCATTCCAGTGTTACAGACCTTTCCTGAGCACCTCCCAAATTGTCTTAGGCTGGAAAAATATCATTGGCTCTGCCACTCCACAATTTAATTTTAGGTACTGTTTTAAGGTTGTTTGGAAGGGAGAGTTCAGCTGTGTCCCAGCCTGTATACCACCATCTTTTTCTTTTTTGTCAACTCATGTTTTAAAAAATTCAACTCATGTTCAAAGAAGAATTGAGATCATGTCAAAGTACCAGATATATTAAATACATATAATATTGGGTGAGGTGCGGGGGGCACCACACAAGGACTCAAGAATCAAAAATTGTCTCTAATGGTCTGAAGGGAAGTATTCTTAAAGTAAGCTACAGATGAGTTAGATTACTTTTCTTCAGTTCTAGTTGATTATTGAAGATGTTCAGGGTAAAAGCTATGTGAGTTCTATGGAACAGACCTTACCAAAGAGAAAATGTGCTCTTTAGTCAAAAAATGACAGACCATTATTGAGGCCTATGTTGGTGTTAAAACTATTTCCTCATCAAGGAATTCCCTATGAAACCACAAATCCAGTTCCTTTCTCTATTCCTATCCTTCTCTAATCTAATAAGAGTTCTTTGAGAGTAAAGACATCTCTCTTTTTATATTTGTATCCCCATTTCTTAGTATAGTGCTTGAAGAATAACAAGTTATTAACAAATTTTTAATACATTAATTCTGTCCAGCTCTGTATCTAGCTCACTGCCCTCTGCATGTCCTACATATTTGTACTGGCATGCTAATTTATTATTGAATGGCTGTCTAATCATATACCGCAGCCTGGACAATATTTCAAGAACCCATGTCAGAATTCTTTCCACCAATTCAGATGGCAATTAGTCTATAACTGAGACTCAAAGATATCAGATGTCTTCAATCAATCAACCCAAAAGCACTAATTAAGTGTGTGCCAGGCACTGTGCTGGGCAATGGGGAATACTGTGCCTTATCTCAGAGAGATTACATCCTATAGGGAAAAACGACATGTGCATATATAAGCAAATACAAACTAAATACAAACAAAATACATAAAGGATAGATAGAAAGCAAATTGGTTGGGGAGGGGAGGAGAGGGTCACTAGCAGTAGGAACCAGGAAAGGCCGCCATCATGTAGAAGGTAGTGTTTGAACTGAGCTTTTTTTTCTCTTTTTGGAGGGGGGAAGGCAGGGCAATTAGGGTTAAGAGACTTGACCAAGGTCACACGGCTAGTAAGTGTTAAGCGTCCGAGGCCGGATTTGAACTCAGATCCTCCTGACTCCAGGGCTGGTGCTCATATTCATTGTGCCACCTAGCTGCCCCTTGAACTGAGCACATACCCAGAAAACTGGGTATTCTAAGAGATATAGGTGAGGGAAAAGTTGCATTTCAGATATGATGTAGAGCCTACGCAAAGGCAGGGAGATGGTAGATGGGAAACTGTATATAAAAATAGCAGGAAGCCAAGTCAATTTGGATAGATTATAGAGTATATGAAGACTAGTAATATAATGAGGCTGGAACGGAAGATTTTTTGTCAGACCGTGAAGGCTTTAAACACCAAAGACAGAATTTTGTATTTGAAGTTAGAGGAAATAGAGAGACGTTAAAGTTTTTTGAGTAGGGGAGTGACATCTTCAGATTTATGCTTTAGGAAAATCACTTTAGCAGCTATGTGGAAATAGATTAGAGAGGGGAAGGCCAATTGTGAGTCCATTACAACAGTCCAGGGAAGGAAGGATGAAAGTGTGAGCTAGAGTAGTGACCATGTGAGTAGAAAGAAGAAGAAGGATGAAATAGATATTGTGAAGGCAGGAAAAAAAGAATTTTGTCAGATAATTGGATAAGTGGGATAAAGGAGAGTGAGGAATGAAAGATGACTCTGAGGTTGGGGACCTGGGTTACTAGAAGGATGGTGGTGCCCTTAACGGATCAGGGGAGTTAAATAGAAGTGTAGGTTTGAGGAGAAAGGAAGTACATTCTGTTCTGGACATGCTGAGTTTAAGGTGTCTATGGTTTATCCCGTTGGAAATATTTGATTGGTAACTGGTGATGATGCCACACTAAAGTTCAGGAGAGAGACTAGGGCTGAATATATAGATCTGGGTCCCAGTCATCCGTGTAGAGATGAAAACCGAACTGATGGGACCTGATAAGGTCATCAAGAGTAGCAGCTCTCATATGGTGATCTACAAACCTCTGGGGTGATCTACAAACCTCCAAGGTTCCTTCAGAGATTCCATGTGGTCAAAATCATTTTCATAAGAATATCGAGATGTTATTTGCCTATGAAAATACTCCTCCCTCTTCCAACTACATACCTGTGTGAGGCTTGATTTTCATCATGTTCTTTAACTAGAACAATATATTACAACAAATTGAATGCAGTAGATGATATGAGAATCCAGCTATATTCCATTAAGCCAGACACTAAAATGATTTGCAAAAAGTACGTAAAAACAATGCCACTCTTTTCACTAATTTTTTTTGAAAACATATTTTTCTTTAAAAATGTCACATAAATATGCAATGTCTTTGTTATTTTTGATGAATCAACAAATAAATATTTAAAATTTTTATCAGTTCTAATTTTTAATGCAGTAAATATCAGTGCTTCAGATAGGTGGTACAGGAGAGAGAGCAGCAGCCCTGGAGTCAGGAGGACCTGAGTTCAATTCTGACCTCAGACAATCACTAGCTGTGTGACTCTGAGCAAGTCACTTTATCCTGTTTGCCTCAGTTTCCTCATCTATAAAATGAGCTAGAGAATGAAATGACAAACCATACTATTTTTTTTTTTAAAGCAATTGGGGTTAAGTAACTTGCTCAAGGTTACACAGCCAGTTATTTCTGGGTATGGTACTAAGTATCTGAGCCCAGATTCAATCCCAGGTCATCCCGACTCTGGGGCCGATGCTCTTACTCACTGTGCCACCTGGCCACCCCCACACCATTATCTTTGCCAAAAAAACTCCAAATGGAGTCACAAAGAAACAGACAGGATTGAAACAACTCAACAGCAACAAATAGACATAACCCACATTTTAAAAAGCTCTTTGGAGTCTTCAATAATTTTTAAGAGTGTAAAGTGGTCTGAGACCAAACAGTTTGAGAATCATTGATATAGAAAAAGAAGAAAATGGGGCGGCTAGGTGACACAGTGCGTAGAGCACCTGCCCTGGAGTCAGGAGGTCCCGAGTTCAAATCTGGCCTCAGACACTTAACACAAAAACTAGCCGTGTGACCTTGGGCAAGTCACTTAACCCCAATTGCCTTCCAAAAAGCAAAAAAAAGAAAAAAGAAAAAGGAGAAAAGACAGCTCAGGGCAGAACCTCAGGGGGTATGCCCAGAATTAGGGGGTGGGATGCAGTAATGATCCAGCAAAGAGGATTGAGCAGGAGGAGCCAGACAGGTAGAAAGAACAGCATCGTGGGATCCCAGAAAGGAGAGTGTATCCAGGTATCTAAGGAGATCAACAGTGTCAAATCTGCAGAGAGATTAAATAAAAGATGAAGATTGAGGAAAACGCACCAGACAATTAAAAGATCATTAGGAACTGAAGAGAGCGCCTTACTAAGAGGACTCATAAGGTTGGGGGCCAGATTGAAAAGGGTTTAGAAGTGAGCAAAAGAAAAAAAAGAAGTGAGCAAAAGAACCGGAAATGGAGGCAGTAAGAGTAAATGGTGTTACCTAGGAATTTGGCTTTGAAAGGTAAGAGAGATAAAAGACTGGCCCACAGTCATATAATTCTTTTCATAGGCAAGATTTGAAAACCAACACTTCCTGACTCCAAGTTCAAAATACTGTGCACTATGCCATGTTGCCTTTTAGCCTGGACAACATGCACTATTTATCCATTTGTTTTTCCCTATTCAATGACTCTGATTATAGACAAAAACTAAAACATGAAACAAGGAAATGTGTCCTCATCAAAATATCTTCAATTGTCTTAGAGGTCAGGGTCCAAATGAAAGAAGAATTCCTTATAAATTGGGTCACAAGACTCAGGACTGTAAGGAACCTTTGAGATCAAGATTCCTTATATTAGTGATGAGAAACTGAGACCTAGAAAAGTTAAAATACTTGTCCAAGATCATGTGTATAGTCAGTGAACAGGAATTTGAATAGAGATCCTCTAAATCCACTTCCAGGACTTTTCCTATGATGTCACATCTTCCTTTTAGATTCAGATTTTCCTAAACCAACTATAATATGATCAATTTAATTTTATCCTTTAATTTTAAACGTGTTTACTTCTTTTGACAGAAGATGCATTTCCTGTAGGCAACATATTAAGTTGCTTCTTTCATCCATTCTGTAAAAGTTTTCCTTTTTATAGGAAAATATAATCAATTTACATTCAATAGTATAATTATTAAATTTAATTTCTTTTCTAACATTGTTAAATTATTCACTTTTTTCTTGAAAACAATACAATCTCATTTTGTTCATTTGAATCCTTTGTACAACTAAACAAGAATATTAATCAAAATTCTGGCATTTTATACCCTTGGTTATATAAATTTTATTAAAGTATCTTTAATTGGTTTTTCAATGAAAGCATAAACTGCTGGGTTGCAGCCTTTAGTTGTCTTTTTAATAGTTTAAGGGGGACAGGCATAAACTTGAAAACAGAAGAAACCACCACCTTTAGAGTAAAACAAAGAAACATATCATGTTTTCTGGACTTTGTGTTCTCCATGATGTCAAGTTGGTACAAAGTTAAGAACTTTTTCCCTCCCCTTCCTCACAAGCCTCTTCTTCACTGCAGGGAAAAGAAAACCCTGAAGACTCAGTGAATACAACTTGAATCACATGGAACTTTGTCAGATCAGTCTCTTCTTTGTAGCTATCACTTTTATCACTTTTCCGTTCCGTCTATTGTTTCATTTTAATTATCTTCCCTTATCATTGCCAAGATTAATAACACTATCTGGGCACCTGATCTCATCAGCTTACGGTCTCCTCAAGGACCTTGTTCCTTCTATCATATCTTCTCTCTTTTCCATTCAATCAGCAAGCCTTTATAATATATTAATTGAATGAGTAGGCACCCTCTTCTACTGCCTCCAAACTTGTCTGAACCCCAATTCTTTAAAAAAAAAAAAAAGCTTTCCTTTGACTCTCCTACTCTGTGATGTTATGTTTCTATCTCTCCCCTCCCCTTTACAACTAAACTTCTTGGAAAAGTTATCTGTCCCGGATGCTTCCACTTCCTTGCAAGCTGGCTTCAGAAATGATGAGGTCCTGCAGATACAGCTTCCTACTGATAGCGTGTGGATTGCATTAAGCCTCAGAGCATTCATTACAGGACCTCCTCAGGACAATACATGATTACTTTAAATCTCCTCCCTCAAAGTCTGTCAGAAATCATTTCTTGATGCTATAATGTGTGCCTCTCTTTTTCTTGTTTTCTGCTTTTAATTCTCTGGGCTTTCTCTACCATTTTCCCATGGTCTAGTACCTTTATTTCTTTCCTCTTCTCCCCCAAGTTCCAGCTTTTCAGTTACCTTTTGTGTGTTATCTTTCCCAATTAGAATGTAAGCTCCTTTAGGGCAGGGATTGTGTTTCTTTCTGCTTGTATCTGGGTAAGTTTAATATATGGTTATTGACATGATGATTTCTAAATTGATGTAGGTTAGGAAACCACAGCACCAAACTTGTTAAAATTTTATCTAAAATAAAAATAAATAAGCTTCAAGTAAGGACAAAGGTGGTGGGAATGTCTCACTAGAGAAAATTATGTGAACTTTGATCCTCAGACAATTTTACATAAATTAGACATTCAACCAGCAAGCATTTATTAAGCACTTACCATATACAGGCATCTAGGTGGCTCAGCAGATGTAGTGCCAGGCCTAGAGTCAGGAAGCCTCGTCTTAATGAGTTCAAATCTGGCCTCAAATACTTATTAGCTATGTGGCCCTGGGCAAGTCACTTAACCCTGTTTGCCTTAGTTTCCTTATCTGTAAAATGAACTGGAGAAGGAATGGCAAACATTCTACTATGTCTGCCCAAAAACACCCAAATTGTTGGACACAATTGATAAATGATTCAACAACAACAACAATATATGCCCGGCAATGTGCTAAGCTTTAGGGATACAAAGGAAAGGGGCTGGAGCAGTCCATGTCCTTAAGGAGCTTATAGTCTAATGGAGGAATCAACCTACACATAAATTGGTGCATACAAGATACATACAAAGTAAATGGAAGGCTGTCTTAGGAGGGAGAGCACTATTGGAGAGATTTTTTCTTTTTCATTTACTGCCTAGGTTAGGGGACCTGTCCCAGATAATTACAATTTTCAGAGAGGATTTTTATTAAAAGCAGCTATAAGGGAGAAGCAAGTGCACTTTATAGGATACCAGATGTCCCCTGGGGTAAAATCGCCACTCTGTCACTAATTAACGAATGTTAGCTTACATTTAAATAGCTCTCTAAAGTTTTGATAATGGTATTTCAACATAATTTATGTCCTTTGTAACCCAATGTATGTTATTTTATGCATTTGAAAATTCTATTCTGAGAGTTATAGCCAAAGGGATCCATGACATAAAAAAATTTTAAGAATCCCTGAACTAGATAATCTCTAAGGTACCTTCCCAGTCTTTTTTTTACAGTGCTTTTTAAAAAGTAGTATTTTGGGGGGCAACTAGGTGGCACCCTGGAGTCAGGAGGACCTGAGTTCAAATTTAGCCTCAGACACTTAACACTTACTAGTTGTGTGACCTTGGGCAAGTCACTTAACCTCCATTGCCCTGCCTTCCCCCCTCAAAAAAAAAGACCAAAACAATAGTATTTTTCCCAATTATATGTAAAAATTTTTAATATTCATTTTTATGAGACTTTTGAGTTCCAAATTTTTTTACCTCCTTCCCCTCTCCTCTTCCTAAAATGGCAAGCAATTTGATGTAGGTTATATATGTGTAATCATGTAAAACATATTTCCATATTAATCATGCTGTAAAAGAAAAAACAGAACAAAAGGAAAAAAATATGAAAAAATAAAGTGAAAATAGTATTTTCGATCTGCATTCAGATTCCATCAGTTCTTTCTCTAGATGTGGATAGCATTTTCTATCATGAGTCCTTTGGCATTGTCTTGGATCGTTGCATTGCTGAGAAGAGCTGAATCATTCATAGTTGGTCATCATACATGTTGCTGTTACTGTGTACAATGTTCTCCTGGTTCTGCTCATTTCACTTTGACTTTCCCACTCCTGCTTTTTTGTTGGGTTGTTGTTGCTTGTTTGTTTTTTGGAGGGGGGAAGGCAAGAAAATTAGGGTTAAGTGACTTGCCCAAAGTGTAAAGTGTCTGCCACCAAATTCGAACTCAGGTCCTCCTGACTCCAGGGCCAGTGCTCTATTCACAGCACCACCTAGCTGCCCCTGACTTTCCCATTCTTAATACTCTGATCCTATATCATTCTTTACCTCCAAATACTTAAATTCTTTTTGTTATTTGTTTTTTGTTTTTTATAAATAGTAGCTCATTTATTCCAAAACATCTCTGAGGCAAGTAATCAGGAAGAGTACTGAATCCTCCCTGAGACACATTACTTAGCTGTGAGACCCAGGGTAAGTCACTTAACTTCTGTCTGTCTCCATTTCCTCTTCTGTAAAATGGGAGTCATAATAGCACCTATTTCCCAAGGTTGTGATGATAAAAGGAAATGTTTATAAATTATTTTTCAAACCTTAAAGCACTATATAAATGCTAGCTGCTATTATTATTATTATTTTAGATAGCAAATTTCCATTCTATTAGCCACCTGATTGTGTCTTTCTTGATATACAGTAGGTGCTAACTTTTTGTAACCTGCCCTGATATGTTGCATAGTTTCCACCACTTTATGGCTCAGTCTTCATTGATCATTAAGTCTTGGCTCCTTAGTGGTAAACTTCAGTGGAATATGAAGGACCAGTAGAACAGGGTGGCTGTTTGCCAGTATAATTATTGCTTATACAGTAATTTTAAGACTGTTTAGGACTATACTTAGATGGGCTTATGTCCTACTTCAAACATGTATTGGTTGTATGATCCTTGACAAGTCATTTGATCTTTTTATGCCTTGGTTTACCCACCTGTAAAATAAGGATAATAATCACACCTATAACACAAGGGTATTGTGAGGATCATATGTGATAACAGATGCAAAGTACTTTGCAAACATTAAAGCACTATATAAATGCTAGCTATCATCATTATTATTGTATAAGTAGAAACAAGTATTATTATTTCTATTTTGCAAAGTAAAAATAGAACAAGAGCCAAAGAGTCACTTACCTGGGTTCACAAGAAAGGATTTGGGATAAATGGTCAAAGGTTATCAATAGTAACAGTCAATTTTTTAAAAAGAAAATACAAATGGTCAATTATCCCTTGAAATCTATGCTCAGCTTCACTAATGATCATAGAGCTGAACTTTAAACAACTCTGAGGCTGTATCTCTCACATTCACAAAATTGGCAAAAATAATTAAAAGCAACAAAGGCTGTAGAGGAAATAGTATTCTAATTCATTGCTGGAGAAAACAATAACCTATAGAATCTCTTTTTGGACAGTAATCTGGCAGGATACAATAAAAATAATCAAAATGATCATGCCCTTTGACCCAATAATTCCATTGTTGGGAATATAGCCGGAAAATATTATCACAAACAACCCCCCCCCCAAAATGGTATCTATTAAAGACTTTTATAGCAGCATTATGTTCCAAAAATTTTATTGTAGTTTTAAGACTTTTGGAACATTCTGTATGTAATCACAAAAATAAATAAATAAATATACTTCACCCTGGAAACAACCTAAATATCCAACAATAGAAATGTGGTTAAATAAATTGCAATACATTAATATTGTGGAATATCATAATACAACTAATGCCATAAATTATGAGAAAACCCTAAGGAGACTGGAAAGACTTTCATGAAATAATGCAAAGGAAAAAAAGGAGATCCAGAAAATGAAGGAAATACTAAGACCATATGTGAAGAAAAAGCAGTAAGAATGAATTTATAGAAAATCTTCGTGAGAACTAAGTGAATGACTAAAAATATATTATGATAATTTATGTATTGAAATTAGTTAATTAAATTTATCTTGTCACTAAGAAATTTAATAAGCTATTTTGATATTTAACTTTTAATAAAATATTTAAATAACTGAGCAAATCATAAAGATAATAGGTACAGAGTTGAAATTCCACATCCAAAGCCCTATCCACAATTCAATCCAATTAAAAAATATTTATGAAGTGTGGTCACTGTGCATGCTACAACTTCTCAGAGCCACAGGTTAGAGTTGGGTGAAGGTAGACACCAAAGGTGGATGAGCAGCCCTGAAAAGGCTTCAGTAAACCCTCACACCAGAGATGCTAGTCTTTCCTGAACACCCCAAATGGGCTAAACCAGATTGAGGGTAACTGATGGGCCTCAGACCCATTGGTGAATTGGTGGGGCATCTACTCCAAGCATGTGAAGACTTCTGGCAGAATGGAAGGATGAGAACAATTTGCTTTAATGGCCATAAAGGAGGCTGAAGCAGATGTGTGAAGCACTTGGAGCTTGATCAGACATTGAAGATGCCAGCATCATCCACTGCATCCCAGATCATCACCCATAGTCCTGACTTTTGTCTTGTCACTGGACCTTGATGACTCTGAAAGAGAGAGTGAGGCTTACAACTTTATACAACATTGCCTCACTTAAGTCCAACTCATGTGCAAGTCAAGATCATGCATGATGTCATTGGTCCTCTTTGAAAACAAAAGATGAACAACAGTTTGTGAAGTTCTCTCTATGTGCCCAGTGGTCTTGCTGGTACTAGATGAAACATGCCATTCGTTGCCCTCAAGTCAATTATTACCAAGGACCATGACCAGCATTGCCAGGTATTTTCACTTCTGGTTTTGTCAATTTCATGCATTAAGAACGAACTGTGTTGCTAAATGTACTTTTTTTAAAAAGCCACGCACCACCTTGGTGACAGAGCACAGAAATACAGGAAAGCAAAGGATGCAGAGAGGTCACTTGTGTTGAGGGTCCTCAGCACACAACTACATTGAGACCACAATCTTTCTAAGAGTATTTCTCTACAAATAAAGCAAGCATCCACTTCAAGACAGACAGAGCAAGAGTTTAACAAATGCTTATTGACTGACTGAAAAGGAAAGAGCCTAAAAAGGTTTATAGCATCATTCTGAAATCTAATGTTCAGTGAAGTTACAACTTCACCACTCTTGGGGTCTGTTGGCTCATACATGTCTAACACAATTCAGGTAACTCTCCTGAAGTTGGAACAGGTACCTAGAACAGCTGCCTAGACTTTGCTTCTCTGATTCCACATGACCATGTCAAGCAACGATTCGTGGAGTCAGGAGGCAACTGTTGGAGGCGAAATGGACTGGTTAGAGGAGACCAGGCCAGGCCAATAGCAGGGCTTCTTTGTATTTCAAAATCAAAGCCATTGACATGGAAGCTGGGAAGCTGGTACAAGAGGGGAGATTCAGGATGAAAAAATGTAGGGTGTGTTGCTAAACTGACTATTTGGCTCCCCAAAGCTTTAGTTCTATGCCAATATGTTGGCATGGTCATGGGCCACATATACCATACCCTGTACCGACTCAATTGTGCCTGAAAGTTAATCAGAGGAGTTCTTTCCTCTTTTGTGTGACTCTCATTCAAATTCTCCAAGGCAGTTCTAAGTCTTAACTTCTCCAAGCTAAACTTTTCCAGTTCCTTTAACTAATCTTGCCCAGGGTCACACAGCTAATAAGTGTCTAAAGCCAGATTTAAACTCAGGTCTTCCTGACTCCAGGTACAGTGCTCTATCCATTGAGTCATCAGATCCTCTGATAAAATGATAGAACACACCAGCACAAAGGTTCTAGCTTTGCTTATATTGGAATAAAAAATAACAATAATAATAGCTCATACTTCTGGAGAACATTGGTTTTTTGTAAATTTTTAAAATTTTACATTTAAATACAAAATGAGAAAAGAAAAAAAACACATTGCCATGTACATAGCAGACCATAAGCGAGGATTCAATATAAAACAATAAATTTCCAGTAGAGAAAAATCTATAAAATAAATTCTGTACATTGTTTTCAAAGCTGCTTGACTTTGCTTCCTTGTTGGTTTTCTTCTATTCTCTGCTATGCACTTTTTACTTAATGTTTTCCTCTCCCTCCCCCACTAAAGAAGGCCACAATTAAGCATGGAGATAGATAGATAGATAGATAGATAGATAGATAGATAGATAGATAGATAGATAGATAGATAGATAGATAGATAGATGACAGATAGATAGATGATAGATAGATAGTAGAGATAGATATATATATATATACATAGGTGTCTATAAACATATACACATATACACTCATATTCATATACATAAAACCCTACTATGCTTATTTCCTCCTATCATCCATCTATTTCTCTGAAAGTAGATAACTTCTTTCTTCATATGTCCAAGTCTTTCCATGCTTTTTTAAATCAACTGGCAAAGATAGACCTCCTCTAGTCCTTTGCTTATAGTAGTAATCTAGAACTGATTGGGCCCTCCACATTGCTGACAACACAGCACGCATTGGTCACTGGACACCCTTTTTCCAGGCAGGGCTTGGGGGAACCAAAGCGGTGCTGTTGTTAGGAGGTGATTTGCTTTCTAATGACGAGATGAAAATGTCTAATTAGTTCTCCAAAGAAGAGGGTAGTAGTCCCTCAGAAGTTTCTAATGGGGCAAGGATTTTGTTCCCACTCCCACCCCTGACAACTCCCAAACATGACTGATGAATTACTCAATGAATTATAGTGACGGCTGCACAGGAGAAGTGTTCAAATTCCTCAAGAAAGTATGGTCAAGGGGCGGATAGGTGACGCAGTGAATAGAGCACCAGCCCTGGAAAATCCGGCCTCAGACACTTAACACAAAGCTATCCGTGTGACCTTGGGCAAGTCACTTAACCCCAATTGCCCTCCCCCCCCCCAAAAAAAGTATGGTCACACCCTATGGATCTTCTATAAAATAAGAGACCAGTGGAAAACTGAAAGATTTGTATTCCAGTGAATGGTGAGTAAGGAGAGAGCATTCCAGGTAAATACCTTGAGGAATCTTGTGTATGGAAGGAGAGCATTTTGGCCTCAGCCTTGTTCTCCCTACAGTCCTTTAACTGAAAGAGAACCTTGCAAGTTTTCAAAGGATTATGTCACAGACTTTGGAGAAAATGTTTTGTTCCAACTACATTGCCTTAGTATCTCTCACTAAAAGCTATCTAAGTCTTATCTAACTAAATGATTACCAACTGAAAATGGCAAGAAACACACCAGTGGGAGCTTTTGAGCTACGGAGCATTAGAAACACAGGAAAGCGGGAAGATGGGGCATCCCTTAGATTTAATCCTAGAGCCAGCCCTGAAGTGATAGAGCACCTGTGGTCTGGAGATTCCTTCATTAATAAGAGTGGGAATTGGAGCAGTGGTTACATACTACGATAACATTTATTGCCTGACTATAAAAAGCCCTCACTGTACATCCTTCTCCTACTATAGCTAAATAAACCTCCTTTTGTGAACCGTTAGATGGATGGAGTGGATCTCATTTTATTCTTCTATCAAACCTAAACTACCAAGGAAGAGGTCTGAGTCAGACCTAGTCCATAGCAGCTTGTAAGTAAGATCACACTGCCAATGCAGGTCAGCAACTACTATGCAAACTTATAAACTTAATGAGCTGCCAGAGGGCATAGAGAAATTAAATTACTTGGTCAGAGTCACATAGCCATTCTGTGCCACAAACAGGACATGAGTCCAGCTCTTTATATCTCTAACACCAGGGTTGTTGCTGTTGGTTTTTTAATTAAATTTTGTTTTCTCTTCAAAAATCAGCCTTTGTGGGGGCAGCTACGTGGCACCTAGAGTCAGGCCCTGGAGTCAGGAGGACCTGAGTTCAAATCTGGATGCAGACACTTAACACTTACTAGCTGTGTGACCTTGGGCAAGTCACTTAACCCCAATTGCCTTGCCTTCCCCCCTCAAAAAACACCAGCCTTCTTTCCTTCTCTTTTCTCTCCCCTTCCCCATTGAGAAAGCAAGAAAAACACAACTTCTGTTATAAACATGTATAATCAAGCAAAATGAAATTTCTCATGGACGATGTTTAAAGTATACAGAAATGTTTTACATGATTGCCCACATATAACCTATATCTGCTTGCTTGCCATCTCAGGGAAGGAGGAGGGGAAAGAGGAAGGGAGGAACAGAATTTGAAACGCCAAACTTTTTTTAAAAATTAAAAAACTGTTTCAACATGTAATTGGGGGAAAATAATATATATATAACATATGTATATTATACATATATATTATGTGTGTGTATATATATATATGCACATACACACATATCTCACTCCACACTCTGAGTTCATCCCTTCTCTGTCAGGAGGTGGGCAGCATGTTTCATTATGAGGCCTAAGGAACTGTCGTTCGTCAGTACATTGATCAGAGTTCCCAACTTTTCACACACATACACACACACACACACACACACACACACACACATTTTGTTTCAATCAGCCAAGATCACCTTTGCACTATTCCAACTCCCCTCCACCATTGAGAACACAAAGAAAACAAAACTCATTACCAACATGAATAGTCAATCAAGACAAATTTCCACATTGGTCATGCTCCAAATATATTTTCCTCCTTCTACATTCCAAGTCCTTCATCTCAGAAGGTGAGTAGAATGTTTCATCATTGGTCCTCTGGAATCTCAGTTGTTCATTACACTGATAAGAGTTCAGCACAAGAATATTCCATTTATTATAACTTGGTTATTTATTCCCCAATTTATGGGTATGCCCTCAGATTCTCATTCTTTAAACCTCAAAAGGGGCTATAAATATTTTTGTACATCTTTAGAATTTATTTTGCTTAGGACTAATCCTTTCTTTAATCTACTCTTACTCTAATTCCCCCTCCCTCCTTTTCCCCTTCCTTCCTATTTCACTTTTGAGTGAAATTTATTTATTTAGTACCCAACTCTATATGTGTGTATTCTTCTTTCTTCTGAACAGTTCACATGAAAGTGAAGTTCAAGTGTCTGCAGCTCACCCTCATCTCTTCCTTGTGTGTGTATGATATGATATGATATATGTTATGATATGATATGTAATATAGTATAGTATAGTATAATAATATAGTATCGTATAACATAATATAATATGGTATAGTATAACATAACATAGTATAGTATAACAACATAATGTAATGTAATATATAATAAATATAACAGTATAATATAATACAATATAATAAATATCATGTAATATAATTGATATGATAATGTCTTTTATATTATATTATTGTTATATATGATATTATATATAGATATATAAAAATATGTGTTTACTTGTACACTCTAATTATGTGAGATTATTTTTTCTAATCTTTCCCTTCCCTCTTCGCCTCTCTTTCCATTCTTTTCTTAAGATCATCAAAACACAACAAAACCACTTCTGTGTCTTGTCTAATTAGATTCCCTCTATGTCCCCTGATGCTCATAGGGTTCAGAGGGGACACATGCATCATAGCCTCATATTTGAATGTAAGCAGTTTATCTTTGTTTAGTCCTTTTTCATTGTTCATTCATGCTTACCTTTTTATGTTGTTCTTCACTCCTGTGTTTGTACTTCAAAGTCTCTCCACAGCTCTAGTCTTTACATCAGGAATGTTTGGAAGTCCTCTATTTCATTAAAAATCCAGTTTTCCCCTGTAGTTTTTCTGGGTAAATTATTGTTGGTTATAAGTTCAGATCCTTGGCCTTTTGGAATATATTCCAAGTTCTCTGCTCTTTTATAGTGGTGGCTGCTGAATCATGTGTAATCTTGACTGTTTTTCCTCAGTACTTGAATTCGTTGTTTTTGGCTGCTTGCAGTATTTTTTTCTTTGACCTGGAAGCTCTGGCTTTTGGCTATGATGGGAGTTTTGATTTGGGAGTTTCTTTCAGGAGGTGACAGTAGATTCTTCCTGTTACACTTTGCCCTCTGGTTCTAAGAGATCTAAGCAGTTTTCTTTTAAGATTTCTTGAAATCAGATGTCTAGGCCCTTTTCTTTTTTTTTTTTTTTTTGTTAGGGTGTTTAGAGTCTCTTGAGTGTGACTTTTTTTGTCTTCAATGTTTTTTCCTGTTTTGTTTTTTTTTCTATATGTTTTTTTCTATCTCTCTCTCTCTCTCTCTCTCTCTCTCTCTCTCTCTCTCTCTCTCTCTCTCTCTCTCTCTCTCTAACTCTCTCTCTAAGCCATTTGACTTCGTTTTAGTTAACAAGACTTCTATTTGGACCATTCAGAGTTTCAGGGAATTTGTTGCTTGGACAAAGCCTTGTACCTCTTGTGCCAAGTTAATTTCCTTTCCAATTCTTTTTTCCATAGCTCTCATTTCTTTTCTGATTTTTCCCTCAAGTGTTCTCACTCCATTTATTAAAACATTTCAACTCTTTTTTTTTTAACTCTTGCTTCACCTTTTCCAGGCATTTTAGCCATGTTTATGCCTAAGCTGTGTTTTCCTCTGAAGCACTGCTTATAAACATTTTAGAATCATTTTTTTCTAGGTTTCTGTCTTTAGTATCCCTATCACCATAATAAATTACTGTGGTGGGGTTCTTTATGTTTGTTTGCCCTTCCTTTTAGTCTGCTTCCTGACTTCCAGATTTGATGTTAGGGCTGGGTTCTGTGCACTTCTGGAGGGAAGGTCTGGCCTAGATTCACTGCTGCTTTCTTGGGGTATTAAGTATAGTATTATTCCCATATCTCAGAGACAGGCTCAGTGCCT
This sequence comes from Petaurus breviceps papuanus, assembly GCF_028583685.1. Taxonomy (NCBI): domain Eukaryota; kingdom Metazoa; phylum Chordata; class Mammalia; order Diprotodontia; family Petauridae; genus Petaurus; species Petaurus breviceps. Next base: position 36,006,258 of record NW_027186304.1, on the reverse strand, counting down.
GAAAGCTTTCATGGTCCCAAAGTGATCTGATCCAGGGTAAAGTCTTTTGACTGTCACCCTTCCCTCCAAATCTGAGCTCTTCACCTTCCTGACCTAGCAATGACCAGGATGCAGCAGATGACCTTGGTCTTGCTGACCTCTGTCCCGTCTCTCGGTTCTCCAGAGCATTGGTTTCGGCCACCTTCTTGCCTGTTGGAACAAATTGTTTTTTCACCCATTCCAACAGGGGAAGTATTCACATGCTTGGGAATGACACTCCCCTAATTCACTGATGGGTTTGAGGCCCATCATTTACCTTTAGTCCATCTGCAAAGACTGTTTTTCTGGTATGTGGCCACTGTACATGCTACAGTTCCTTGGAGCCATAGAGGAGAGTTGGGTGAAGGCAGATCGCAAGGGTGGATGAGGAGCCCTGAAAACGGCTTGGCAAGCCCTCACACCGTGGTGCTAGTTCTCCTTGAACACCCCGTGCACCCCAATATATGGCACTCATCACTTACATTAAAGGTACATCCTGCACAGACTGGGTCTCAGCCTGCTTCCTTGGGTGCCACACACATGGTGCTACCCCATAAATGTTAGCTAATGAACTGTAACTATATCAGGGAGAAAATCTTATAAAATACCAGCCCCTGGAGGGATCAGATTTTGAAAGAGGCCCAAGAGGCATATTAGCAGCATAAACACAGCAAAAGGGAAATTAGTTGGTAGACAAAATGAACAAACAGCATAAGGTTGGCCAGACTGAATAAAATAAATCATTCTTCCTTCTAAACACTGAATTTTTTTACCCCGCACCTCAGAGACTGGGAACATAGACCCCTGCCATTTGAACAGAGAGATGTCATATCTCGCAAAGGAAGCTAGTTGGATAGTATTTTCCTAAGAAAACTTTCATTGATTTTTTCGACTATTGGTGTTTGCCAGAGGGCCATTTTTATCCTTCTCACCCTTGATCTGACCTGCCCACCCCAAATACTTAACAAATAACAACTCATTCATGCTTTCAAAGACTCTGTCCCACCCTTTCTTCCTCTAGTTTTCAGAGAGACCATGATAAATTAGGTGGAATGTTCCTTAGAATAATAGTGACAGATTTGCAGCCTGTTGAATAGCTAACAAATGTGTTCTTTGCAACAAGATGGAAGAATTTATTTGTTTATCCAACACACTTATTGAACAGCCCTTATGATTGGGGCACTGACCTAGAGTGACATAGGTAGATAGAGAGATCTCTAAGATGTGGGCCCTGCCTTCAAGAAGCTTACAATCTATTGGAGGAGATGAGACATGCGTAGGCACACAGAGGAGAAAGGGGTGGGTGCCATCATTTTAGTTCAGGACAGTGGAGATTTGAGAAAGGAGAAGGATCTCTTTCAGCTAAGAAAGTGATCTTAACCTGGATCTATGAACTTAAAAAAAATTATTTTGATAAATGCATTTTAATATAAGTGGTAGTTAGGTGGCACAGGCCTAGAATCAGGAGAACTCATCTTCCTGAATTCAAATCTGGCCTCAGACACTTTCTAGCTGTGTGATCCTAGAGAAGCTACTTAACCCTCTTTGCCTCAGTTTCCTCATCTGTAAAATAAGTTTGGGGAGGAAATGGCAAATCATGCTAACATCTTTGTCAAGAAAACCCCAAACGGGGCCACAAAGAGTTAGATATGACTGAAAATGAAAGTTTCAATATAATTGGTTTCCTTTGTAACCTTATGTATTTTATGCATTTAAAAGCATCATCTTGAGAAAAGATACACTTCACCCAACTGCCAAAGGGGTCTGCAACACAAAATATATTAAGATTACTTGAACCGACAGCCAGGTAGCGAGTAAGAGCAGACAGCGAGTAAGAGCACCGGCTCCAGTGTCAGGATGACCTGGGGATCGAATCTCGGGCTCAGACACTTATCACCCACCCAGAAACACCTGGCTGTGTAACCTTGAGCAAGTTACTTAACCCCAATTGCTTAAGGGCGGCCAGGTGGCTCAGCGTGTAAGAGCACCGGCTCCAGTGTCAGGATGACCTGGGGATCAAATCCGGGCTCAGACACTTAGCACCACACCTAGAAATAACTGGCCGTGTAACCTTCAGCAAGTTACTTAACCCCAATTGCTTAAAAAAAAAAAAAGATTACTTGAACCAAAGGACCTCGTGCAGAAGATAACATTGGAGCTAGGCCTTCAGGGATGCGTGGGATGTCAGCTGACAGAAATGACAAAGTAGAAGGGATAGCTGTTGTTCAATTGTGTCCAACTCTTCATGACCCATTTGGGGGTTTCTTAGCAGAGATACTAGAGTGGTTTGCCATTTCCTTCTCCAGATTATTTTACATATGAGGAAACTGAGGTGAACAGGATTAAGTGACTAGCACAGGGTCACACAGCTAAGAAGTATCTGAGAGCAGATTTTAACTCAGGTGTTCCTGACTTCAGACCTGGAATGCTATCTACTCTGCCACCTCACTGCCTAAAGGAATAAGCAGAATGAATAATGGCTAAAAGAGAAAAAAAATTTTTTTGGTCTTTATTAATTTGTTTACTTTCAGTTTACAAGATTCATTTCCACAATTCCTTGAGTTTCAAATTTTCTCTCCCTCCCCCTGCCATGGCGGCATACAATCAAGTATAGTATCTGCAAATACTTTCACATTAGGCATTAGTCAGGTTATAAAGACAGATTGTATCAGATGGAATGAAGAATGGGAAAGAGGAAACAAAACCAAGCAAGAAAAAGAGCAGGTAGTTTGCTTCAATCTGGGTTCAAACTCAGTTCTTTCTCTGGATGTAGACATTTCTCTCCATCATGAGACGTTTGGGATTGACTTATATCCCTGCATTGCTGAGAAGAGCCCAGTCTATCAAAGTTGGTCATCACACATACGTTGTGTCTGTAATTATGTACAAATTTCTCCTGGTTCTACTCTTCTCACTCAGCATCAGTTCATATAGGTTTCTCCAGGTAGATATGAAGACCGTCTGCTCCTCATTTCTTATAGCACAATAGTATTCCATTACATGCATATACCACAGCTTGTTCAGCCATTCCTCAGGTGATGGGCACCCCTTTAATTTCCAATTCTTTGCCACCACAAAAAGAGCTGCTATAACCATTTTTGTACATATGGGTCTTCCTCCCACTTCTATGACCTCTAAAAGAGAAAAATTTCAGGAACACTCAGAAAAAGCAAACTATCCAGTTCAGATGAAACACAGGGTAAATGCGCATTCTGACTCTTTTTCCTAGAGCCAGAAAGGCTACATTTACCCTCAGGTTTGTTTCCTTGAAATCCTGCAGGGGTTTATCTCTTTTCTCTGCCACTGACTTAAGTCTCTACTGACTTCCCCAGTTTGCTAGGAACCCGTGTTGGCACCCCGATTCTACTTAACTGGGTAACATCAATTGGCTTTTACAAAGGGATTTTGTAAATCTTCAAAGATATGGAAAGCATAAATGCACAAGCATTTCTCCCTATACTTTAAGGATACCCTTTCCCTTATGTTACTTTAGACTTTGCAAGACTAAATTTAGCTCAATTCCTACATAATATTAAGTCCCACCAAGTTCCTGGACAAATGTGACACATTTGCTGGGTGAATTCATCTGCTGGGCTGAGGTCTTAAATGTCACTCCTGAATGTGACTCCTTGCTCTTTGAAGCAATTATTTCTGTGCTCATGGCAACATCCAGCTTGGATTCCAACTCTTGGACTCCTGTGGCCCCCTCTCCTAACCAAGTCAGAGACTCTACTCCCTGCACCTAAAATGGAAAAAACCCCAAAACGACAAAAATAGAAACTCATTTCTTCATTATCTTTTGGTCCCTGAGAGGAAGAAGATCGTGAATTTTTTCTGCTTAAAGCATAGTCTCCCAGTAGATACTGTGAATAAGAGAGTCCCCATGTTCTGCCAGATGCAAATACAGCAAAGAGAAGGTCAAACATGCGTTGGGTCCTTTTGAAGATATTCATTCACTCCTGTGTATCAGCAATGCCATATTCACAATGCCTATAGAGATTACAAATAT
>NW_027186304.1:35972034-36002221 GCF_028583685.1 Petaurus breviceps papuanus | reverse complement strand
TTCACAATGCCTATAGAGATTACAAATATGCTGATATAATTATCCATTACAAAATACGTCATGTTTGCCATATGAGGAAATAAACTGGAAAATTTATTAAGATACCAAAAGACTGAGTCCCAAAACCAGAAAGTGAAAGCCATCAGAGTAGTTATGATATTGGCACAGGTAGATAAAGTAGAAAGCACCCACATTTTCAAGCCTTTAAAACAGAACAGGCTACCTCAGGCAAAGGTCCTCCTCTCCTCACACACAGCAACCACCCAGCGTCCTGGAAGCGCGCTCCCAGCAGCTCCGGCCCCTGGCAGTCCTCAGCAGGAGTCCTTAGCAGAAAGTCTTTAGCAGTCCTAACTCAAAAAGGGCTTCGCGCTGCCACTGCCTCTGCTGCTGCCGCCGTCACCACCACCGCCAGGAACGCTAGCTTGGCTTCCGCTTCCTCTTGCTCCGCCCCTTCCTGCTATGTCAGCAAGTCCAACGGGGCATGGAAGATCTTTAAATCCCATAACCCTTACATCCTGGCACAGTCAATTGAACAGAGCGCTTTCCAACCATTTGGTCAACCAACTAGAACATCTATTGATGCTCCATGGTCTCTCCAAGGCAATTCCCTTAAATGTCATCACAATCCTCCTGCAGTCAAGCTTCCCAGATTCTCCACAAAGGAGGACACCCTCTGAGTACCAGATACTCATTACACATATAAGGGAGTAAAGAAATAGTAGGTTGAAAGCAGACTGTAGAAAGCCTTAAATGGCAGCTTAAGATATTTGTAATAAATCAGCTGAAATACTTAATGGCCACAAGCATTATTCTAGAAACAGAGAGGGTACTCAAAATAAAGATACTTATTGATTCAACTTCCCAGGAATTATGACGGTAAATGTGTTATTTCACATTTCACAAATGGAATATCTTATCTGAGGCCGGACAGTTTGATCAAAATCACATTACAATGGAACTAGAACTCAAATGGCTGCCTTCTGGATCTAAGCTTAGGCCACTGAACTATCTCATTAATTAGCCTGAAAGACTTACAATATCAGACAAGAGGCCCACCTTAGCCAAAAAGGAATGGTATTCATCCAATCCCAAACACAATTTTATTTCAGAATAAGTCATTAAAGATAAGTAATTGGCCTCAAGTCAAATAATAAATCAATGAGAATTCTTCTTTATGAACATGGGATAACCAATCAAGCCAATCAGTGCCAATAGATGTTAATTTCTGATAAGTTCCCCAAAAAGAAAAAAGGAGTTGGAGTTAAAAGACCTAGGTCTAAATCCCATTTCTACCAGTCAGTAGTAATATTATGCTTTTTATTTTTTTAATTTTTGCTTTTTGGAGGGGGGAAGATAGGACAATTGGGGTTAAGTGACTTGCCCAAGGTCACACGGCAAATTTTTTTTTGTGTTAAATATCTGAAGCCAGATTTGAACTCAGGTCCTCCTGACTCCTGGGCCAGTGCTCTATTCACCGCACCATCTAGCTACCCCTCCCCTAGATCTCTTGATGTTGCATTGATTCCAAAGGAACATTCAATCTATCCCTTGTTCTTGCTGCACTAACAGCTCATCTTTTCTAAAAAGATACCATCAGGAGGAGGGAGGGAATAAGTCACATTTATATAGTGACTACTATGTGCCAGGCACTGTACTAGCCACATTTTACAAATACTACCTCACTTGATGCTCACAGCTACCCTGGCATATAGGTGCTACTCTTATCTTCCATTTTACAATTGAGGAAACTGAGGCAAACTGAGGTGAAATGACTTGCCCAAGGTCACACAGCTATTAAGTTTCTGAGGCCAGATTTGAACTCAAGTCTGCCTGACTCCTAGGCCCTGAACTATATCCACTGTGCCGCCAGCTGCCATCAGAGAAATGTGAGACCAAAAAAAAAAGAATTGAGTTGGCTGTATAGCATACCAGTCCTATGAAATTCTCTGTCCGTGATCTGTTGCAGGCTGCTTACGCACACTGTGCACCACTCTATTGCCCTTTGGGTGACCCACAACTTTAATTCTTCACAGACGATGGTATTCCATGACTCATAGCTATACAACATCCCAGGGGGAATGTTGATATTAAAAAGGTGGTACTTTGTTTCTGGGAGAAGCTTGTCAGCATTAAAAGTATTGTGCAGTTTCTTAACATCAGTCCGGTTTGCTCTCCTCTTTTTCATTTCCATCCCAGCTTGTCATCCATGTCCAATTTCTAAGATTTTTGTACTGATGGATCAGTTCTATAGGGTGTTCATCCCACTGAATATCAGAATCTAGAGTCTTTTATCCTATGCAAACAGTGCAACCAAATCTTCTGAGTGATTATGGTTCTATCCCACTTCAAAGATCAGGGTGATTACAATCAAGGATGTGTCACGGGCAAGCAGGGGTACTTTGAGAACCTCGCTGTTTATATGGAAATCCTCTTTGTTTTGGACTCCCTACTGCACAAGCTCCATATTAAACACCTTTGGCAAACATGCTCCCTTCTTGTTGCTTTATGTGATATCAATAATATAAGAGCTGAAGGATAAAAATGTCACATCTGTTGTTAGTATCTGGCAATGATGTTCTAGTGGTGCGGATTTTTTTCCCACTTTAGTCTGCTCTTTTTGCCCCTGCCCTGCATCCAAAGAGTTCTTCTTCCCTTGCCCATGGTCCCTTTGGATGGAAGGGGATAGTTTGTCAAAGTCCCCTCAGTCAATCACAGGGTCAAGGCCTATTTCCCAGGGGTGGAGGAAGGAAACACTAGGGTTGTTTCTGCCCAAGGTTAGCACCCAAGACTGCCATCATCAGCATCCTTATCTCCTTTACAGCCTCTAGACAATGCTACACTAGAATTATACACTGGAAGGTCACTATCTTTTATAAACTAACAGACGGAAAATTCCCCTACTCCAAATACAAACTCCAACATATCCTTGAGAAATCAGCAAATAAACTGAAATATCATAAACTGAACTGTTAATCACCCACCACCAACTGAGCATAACATTGATCCATAAAATTTCATGAGCTAAGTCCTTAACAGATGCTTTCATACCAAGAGCACAATCTCTAAACTATATGGAATGAAAAGTTTTGAAAATATAGAGATCTAGCAGAAGAAATTACAATTGTGTGGAAAAGGAACAGGATGTGAGTCAATGCTAGTCTGGATGCTAGAATTGTCCTGAAGATGCTTGTAGTGAATCTACAGATGACAGGTTTACATCCCAACACTTTTATTCAATTATAAAAAGTATTTATTTTATCCAGCCACACAACAGTCTGCAAAATATTAAATATAAAAGAATAGGTTCAAGATAGTAACTTGCCCACAGATTATGTCTATCTCACCCTCATGAAACAAAAGAGTAGAATAGTAAGACAGTAATGACAATAATAATAATAAATCACATTTATGTGGTACTTGGCAATTTGTAACATGTTTTCCTTATAACAACCCTATGAGATAGTGCAAGTATTACTGTTCTCACTTCATAGATGAAGAGCCTGAGGAGCAGAGTGTCAACAAATTGGCTAAGAGTACACACGCTGATGGTTGGAACTTGGGAAGCCAAGATTCAAGCATTTAATGTGAGTTAGTACCAGTTACATCCTCAGTTCCTTTAAGTGACAAAATATAGAAATATCTCTGCTTTTTCTCTACTTCCATTCAAATGTAACCCAGGGGAGATAAACAAAGAAATGCTGATGGGAAATTTTAGCAGAACAAGGGAGGGGAGATATAAGAAGTTTGAAACCTTCCATTTATCTTACTATTTCGTATATTTATTCCTGTTCACTATCTTTATGTATTTCATACTGTAGCATAAATTATCTATCTGGTAGATCAAATGCAACAACTTAATACGATACAAAAGTTGGAAATGGAGAAGGCTGTAATTAAAAAAAAAATTAACTCTTAAAGGGTAAAGTTAATGCAATTAGACACAGAAAATCTCCAACTTACAAATGGATTTTGTGCCAAAAAAGAATTTTTTAAAAAAAGTTTGTTGTTTGCAAACCAAATTCACTTCCTTGAAAAAAAATAATAAGAGTAGACATAATAGGTTACCAGGCTAACCTATGGATACCTATTTAATTTATAATGTGGCTGAAGTATGGGATGTTTGCAGTGGAAATCATAGTAGCAGAAAACCACACTTTTGCAAATGTCTGGTATTTCTGCTGCATTATGAGTGAAGTGAATTTTTGTAAACTAGACTCATCATTTTTTCACATTGTTTCTGTGGGAAAATGTATTTTAAATTAAATAGAGTTTAGAGTGTGAGCAACATATCCACACAGACATACTCCACAAAAACAGCCAGTCGCCCAATAGGAATAAGCAGTAGGAATTCAGAGAATATTTTCTCTTAAGGACTCCAGGGAGAGGCTCATGTTTATGGGATGGGGTTCATAACTTAAGGAATAACTAACTGTACATCCCTCAAATGTATGCTTCCAGTGAAGGAAAACCCAATTCAATCCATTTTTTTCCTCATTATATTCCCATGGAAGCCCTGAAATTCCAAATTGCAATAGTATCAGACCCATTGTCAAAGCTTGACTTATTCTGCTAGACTGAAATCAGTGAAGAATTCCTGCTGCTCGTCCTTCTGGCACATACACACCTCACAAACCACAACAAACTTCTCATAATCTATCCCACCTTCCCACCTCATCTGCCCCCGCCAATGTCAAACGCGTCACTCTTCTCAAGTTTTTTTCAGGCCAAACTTGCGGGGAAGAAAAAAAAAAACACAGCAAACACCATAGCTAAGCAGCCTTTACTCATCATTTAGACTATCTTACAAATACACTTTTAAAAACCCAGTCATCCCACCCTGCCCCTGGGAGTTCCAGATTGCAAAATTAAATCACTATCCATCACTCTGCCTGGCATAACCAACGAATCCACTTGGGCAGGTAGCTATTTGCAAGGTTCCCATAACTACTATTAGTGATGATTTTCTTTCTCATCCTCTTTGTGCTAAACTGTTCATATCGAGGGGTTCTTAATCCAGAGTCTATGAATTTTTTTTTAGCATTGTGACAACAATTTCAATATACTTGGTTTTCTTATTTTATGTATTTAAAAACATTGTTCTGAGGAGTACATAGGCTCCACCAGTTTGACAAAGGGGCTAAAGACAAAAAAAATGTTAAGAAATCGTGGTCTATGCAGGATAGTCTAGTGAAAAAGGGTCTGTATTTGGAGCCAAGAAGACAAGTGTGTGAATCCTGCCTCATTCAGTTACTAGCTGTATGACCCTAAGCAAGTCACTTAACCTCTCTTGGTCTTGGTTTCCTCATCCGTAAGAGGAGGATAGTAATAGATCCTACCTCACAGGGCTGTCATGAGGATCGAATAAGATTATGGCAGCAAAGCCTTGTGCCAAAATTAAGGTGCGAGATAAATGTAAGTGGTCACGTAACTCTTAGAAGCCAAAACTGAGATGCCCTGCTCAGCTGTCAGTGGGACTGTGTATTGCTTAGTTGATAATAAATCATCGTGCTTCTTTCCTATTGCTTAAGACCCGAATTCCCCCTTCTCCCACAAATCGACATCCTCTCTTTGGGGTTAGCAAGAGCACCGATGCAAACAGAGCCCTGCAGAAATCTTGGACTTATCAGGGCTGGTTGGAGGCGGAGGAGGGAACAGGAAGGAATGGCCACCTGGCCAGAATGGGCTTTATCTGCTTGCCATCAGAATGGGGGCCGTCCACCTGTTTTTCTTTCTGGTCAGTCCGTGAACTAGTCCCAGTGTACCGTACCAGGCAGTGTGAAAGAGCCCTGTGTTGTCCCTCTGTTTGTACGCGCTGTTGACACAGGGTGGAGTTCCAGGTTATTGTGATGAAGGCGGATTCTTGCCCTATTTTTTTTTCTGATAGCTGTAAGTCAAGAGAGTATTTCCATTCTCTTTGTCCCAAAGGCCAGACCTCCATCTTTCTGAAAATGGAAGCCTTGGGAACCTCAGGAGAAACTGGACTTGCCAAGGTGGGTCATGGTGTCCAGTGTTGGCAGCAAGCCTGCAGTAGAAGGAGCTGTTTCTCTGATCATGTCACATAAAATAGAATAGTCACCAACTGATCATAACAACAGTTAGCATTTATATGGCGCTACACTGTTGCTGTTTGTCCTTCATTTTCTAAGAGGATCAGTGATATCATGGGTGAGATTCAGACTTGCAAGTGATTTGTGAAGTATTTCCTATACATCATCTCCTTTGATTCTCATGTCAGTCCCAAGAGATAGGTGCTATTATCTCTGTCTTTACAGATGAGGAGACTGAGACTGAGAAGCCAAGTAACTCACCCAGGGTTACACAGTTAAGTAAGGGTCCAAATTGGATTTGAACTCAGGTCTTTCTGATTCCTGATCTAGTACTATCTACTACACTGCTTTAGCTGCCTTTTATTATGTACCAGACACCATGCTAAGGGCTTGGAATATGATGGGAGGCAAAATCAGTCTGTCATGATGGAAATTCTATTCTAATAGTGACAGAAAAAGAGAAAACTGCAAGATCATAAACATTTCCATCTTAGCTCAAACTAGTGGCTTCTCCAGTCTTGTGTTCTCACACACCCCCAAGAGACCACAGGATTTAGAGTAGAAAGGATTTTAGAGGGATAGTTCAAACATTTCACTTTACAGATGAGGAAGCTGAGGTCCCTAGACAGGAAGTTATGCAGGAAGTAGTGGCAGTGGGGCTGTTTTGAACAAGGGAGCTCAGACTTGGAATCTAGTATTCTTTTCACAGCCCAAATATGACTGCCCCTTGACAACTTTACCCAAGCAGGCAGACCCTGAAACCTCCCAACTATCCTTAGTCATTAGTCTCATCAGCCAGGAATTTCATAAAACCTTTTTTTTTTCCCAATCTATTTGTATTTTCAGCTTGCGTCAGTTCACAGAGTAATAAATTTCTGAAATTTATGTAAATGGAAGTCACTCACATTCTTAGAGCCTTAATTAACTTATCAGCAAAATAAGAGAATGGAACAAGTTTTCTAAGCTCTTTCCAACTTTGGAATTATATTATTCTAAAGTGATATAGAGTTTACGTTATCATTATTTCATATATGTAGATAACTAATTAAAACTACTTCTTACCAAGGTTTTTATCAAAAAAAACTCCATGTAGTTTGAATGACTTCAAAAAGTTCTAAGAGAAGAAAGGAAGGAAACAAGAGAGGGAGGAAGAGAAAAAAGAAAGAAGGAAGGAAAGGAAGGGAGGGAGAAAGGAGGAAGGAAGGAAAGAAGGAAGGAAGGAGGGAAGGAAGGAAGGAAGGAAGGAAGGAAGGAAGGAAGGAAGGAAGGATAAAAAGAAAAAAAGCTTCCATCTAGAAGTTCATGCTACTCAGTTCATTGTTTCAAGCTCTCTTTCTCTGCTCCCAGATTGCCCTATGGTGGCACCATGGTGAAGTGGGAAAAGCCTTGAATCTGGAAAAAGAGAACCCTGCTTGGGTTACTTAACCTCATTCATCTATAAAATGAGAGTTGAACTTGATGACTCAGTTACCTCCATATGACTCCTTTGTGGTAACTACTGTGGTCAAAGCAGTATCTACTCCAGGTGGGGTAAGTTAGTTCTGCAACATTTACTAAACTCAACACTACATAGAGAGCATACTAGCTTTGCCTTAAAAAGACAATGAAACGGGTCCAAAAGACTAAGGCTTGAAGCATTGATGCAGCTTCCTTGTCACCTTAGACATAAAAAGCTCAACTCACAAAGATTCAGGGCTCCATTATCTTGACAGAAATCCAGCTGCCATTAGATTCAGTGCATCCTTCTGACCAAGTACCCTGGAGACAAATGGAACTGTGACCAACCATATCAAAGCTATATCTTTGCTGGCTATTCTTTCCATGCTATTGTTACATAGCCTTTCTTTTTGTTAAATGTTGGGTGTTCTAAGAGTGTTGACCTGAGTCAGGCCCAGCCCAGAACTACCCTTTCCTAGATATGCTCTTCCTTTGTGCAGTCAACAGTTATCGCTTCAACTCTCTCCTTGAGCAATTTTGACTGCCATTTGTATATGGGAACCTCCTAAATCTACCTTTCTAGACCAAGTTCTACTATTTATTGATCTAAATGTCACAATACTTTGTGATATTTGTACTTTGTGAGAAAGACGTATTTCTCTAAATATCACAAAGAAACTTTCATAACTTCACTTATTTAGCACATTAAAATTGCTAAAATACTTCCATCATGATGATTGAACTTCTTCTTGTCTTCACTTTTTCTTCACCCAAACTTCTATCCTGTCCAATCACCCTATAAGGCCTTTGATAACCTTAGAGCTTTCAGTCCAAGATTTTCAGTATAACCACTCCCTTTCCTTTCTTTCTTCTCATATCAAGCTTCCATAATTCTCTTGAATTTTAAGGACCTCCAGCAGCTCACACCTGTCTATTTCTGTCCCTACTCTATTCATTTGCTGTTCAGTCCTCTACTTCTTTGATCTCCCCTTCCATACTTTTTCTTTCTATTACTTACAACCTGTGTAATCACCTTCCTCTCCCTTGAGTTTTTTTTTTTAAAGCAATAGGGGTTAAGTAACTTGCTCAAGGTTACAAGGCCAATTATTTCTGGGTGTGGTGCTGAGTACCTGAGCCCGGGATTCGATCTCCAGGTCATCCTGACACTGGAGCCGGTACTCTTACTCGCTGTGCTACCTGGCCGCCCCATCCCTTGAGTTTTTAAACTCTAAACAACCCTAGTTGATTAACTGATCAGTCACATTGTTTGGTAGTCTAGAACCTATGGCTTCACTACCAATATTTTACTATGTCCCTGGGGTTCCACAGAAACTGGGCCTAGTCATTCAGTGGTCCCATACAGCAAAGAAATTCTAAAATTACATGTTCCAAGTCAATTTTTCAGCTTCCATTTTAGCCCATTGCTTCCAGAAATGTTTCCTCCATGGTTTGGCCTAGAGAGAATAAGGGCAGACAGGAACCCACAAGCATTACAGAATATGCTTGGATTATACCTATCAATTATCCTGTGAAAGAAGAAAAAAGAAGGCTTAGGTTATGGGCTATGACAAAGTCCTTTATATCATCATAACAATGAATTTTCCAGAGCATAAAAATCTGACACAGGATCTGGAAAAATTAAAACTAACAAAAATCGTCTTATTGAAAAAATGTCTTTTTCTTAAAAAAACAGATCTATCCTGAGTTCTTGGATGTCAGGCAAGAATAGGTATGAGAAACCCCCCTGATCTAGTCTCAGAATCTGTGTGGTAAGAAAGTTTCCAGTTACTAGGGGTCAAGACACCCAAGTGAATGACTTAGTGAGCAAGTCTCAGTATCTAATCCATGGCTTGTTGATCTCTAGCAAGTAGGTAGACAATGGACCCCAAGAGGTAAACATGACTGATGTGACTAGTTTCCTCTCATTTTCTGGCATCCAACAACATCTATTAAACAGTTATTTAACTTATTTATTCATTCATTTGTTAATTTATTGGTAGAGATAGGGATAGGGATGGACATGTAATTTCACTGGTATTGGGAACTCCTGGAAGAGGAAACTCCCTCTACCGATGCAGTTTGGAACCTTCTCTGCACCTTATAGTCTTAGGAAGTTGCTTAGATTTGGAACTATACCCAAAGGGCCATTAAGCTGTTCATACCCTTTGATCTAACAATACTACTACTAGGTCTATACCCCAAAGATCATAAAAAAGGGGAAAAGATCCACATGTACAAAAATATTTGCAGCAGCTCTTTTTGTGGTGGCAAAGAATTGGAAATTGGGGGGATGCCCATCAGTTGGGGAATGACTGAACAAGTTGTGGTATAGTTGATTGACTGGTTGTTGTCCTTTGTTCTCAAAGAGGCCCAAAAGGGCATTACTGTACTAGAGTCAAGTTTCAACGTGTCCGACTGTGGCCGATCAGACCAATACGAGCTCAGAATGCTCTGCCACAGGTCGGGCACGAATAGTCTGTGTGAACATTTGGGGTACAGACTCTAAACTTTTGCCTCTTGTGTTTCCTTTGAGCTGCTTCAATTCTGCTTTGCTTATAGAGCACAGCACCTTCTCTGATATAGGCACGCTGTGCTAAGTGGTCCTGTGCATCTCCCGTGTCACGATCAGCTCCAAAGTTCTTGAGAGAAACCTTGAAAGTATCCTTGTGTCGCTTCTTGCGACCACCACGTGAATGCTTGCCCTGTGTGAGTTCTCCATAAAACAGTCTTTTTGGCAAGCATATGTTTTGCATTCTAATCATGTGGTCAGCCCATTGGAGTTGTGTTTTCTGAAGCAAAGTCTGAATGCTTGGCAGTTTCGTTCAAGAGAGGAACTCAGTGTCTGATATCTTATCCTGCCCGGTGGCCTTCAGAATCTTCCTAAGATGATTCAAATGGAAGCAATTCAGTTTCCTGGTATGGTACTCATATATGTCCAGGTTTCACAGGCATACAACAATGAGATCAGCACAGTTTGGTAGTCAATCTAATACCCCTTCTCTCCCATACTTTCCTTTGGAGCCTCCCAAAGACTGAGCTAGCTCTGGCAATGTGTGCATCAACCTCATTATTAAGGTGTACGTCCCTGGAAAGTACACTACCAAGTTAAGTGAACTTGTCCACAGCATTCAGAAATTCTCCATTTGCTGTAATCAATGGTTCTAGCATGGAGCCATTGTGGACAGTGTGGTGCTGGCTGCTGGAGAACTTGTGTTTTCTTGGTGTTAATTATCAGACCACAATTAGAACAAGTAGCAGAGAACTGATCCATATTTTGTTGCATCCCAGTTTCAGAGGTTGCACTGAATGCACAATCATCTGCAAACGCAAGATCATGCACCAATACTTCCTCCACTTTGGTCTTGGCTTGTAGCCTCTTCAAGTTGAAGAATTTGGCATCAGTGTGGTAAATGACCTTGATGTCTTGTTCATCCTCATTGAAAGTATTTGACAACATGGCTAAAAACATCATGCTAAAAATTTATCTTGTCTTCTTTAATGTTTCCATTCAGAAGATGCTGTGACTTACAAATCTAATTTTTCTAATAGTCTAAAAAATAGAAGAAGAAAAGCTGCCTAGAGCACTAAGAGGTTAAGTGATTTGCTCAGGGTCATGCAGTTAGTATGTGTCAGTGGTGGGACTTGCAGTGAGGCCTTCCCTGTGTTGAAACCAGCTCTATTCCCACTATACAATACCACCTCTGTTTGTTTATGATACTCACAAATATTTATTTTTAAGATAATTTTTTTTGGCACAGCTGATGCTCTCCCAACAAAGTTCATTCCTCAACAAAAAGAAGTTTGATTATTTATAATTTAAAGAAATGAGGGACATGCCCTTTGACTTTGACAATAATATCCGAAAACTGATTGTGGCATCCCCATTATGATTTTCCTTACATTGAAGCTGATGTTGTGCATTTTATTTATTTTTTTTTTATCTGCTCCCATAAATCTGCATGGCTTCATACAAATAATTTTAATAAATTTTACAAATTTTATTTATGTTAACATTAACATATCTATTATAATTAATATAGTGTGTTCAACAACACAATATGATTATATTATATTAATCACTATACCTTTTAAAAAGTAATATATTATGCAATATAATACATATTATGTTGATATAATATGTTTAAAATAATCATCTCTTCATATAATATAATTGATAATTTTTAATAAACATAAATAATTTTAAAAGTTAAATTGAAGACATGATTGTTCATTTTATTTCAGTCTCAGAAAAACTCCTGAAAAGAAGACTGAGATAAAATATATCTCCTTATTACTAGTTCTGAAAAAAAAATCAAATCCATTGATGAAGTAATGCCTAAGAACCTAGTTCAGAAATTATGAGGACCACTTTGTTCTGGGTCAAATCTGTTTATGTGGTAATTAACAGCTTAGTGGGGTCCTTCCTGAAATTTTTCCTTTGAGCATCAAAATTTAGATTTAGACCACTGATTATATCCATTAATTAGTTCAGCTTTTCTAGTAATCTAGTCCCACAGAGAGGTCTTGCAAAAACAACACATTTCACTTGTGATGTTGTCAGGTCATCAATTAGAGAGAGAAAATCTCTACTTCTCCAAAGAAATCAAAACTCAGCAGCCAGTTAAGTTTGTCCTGAGCTAGTATGCAGCAAAGTTGTAGACTAGCCTAGTTGGAGTAAGGAAATATAGGAAATAACAAACATACACATGCACATGTGTGTACATATGCACACACATCAGTGAACAATACATAACTAATTTAGAGATTTGGAGGTGAAAGACATTGGTAGACCATCTAGTCTAATTGTCTTATTTTGGAAATCTGGAAATTGAGGCCTATAAAAGTAATGGAAAGCAGAAGGAGGGTAAGACATGGTTCTTGCCCTAAGGGGCTTACAGTCTAGTTGGAGAAAGGAAGGATAGGAAATATACACATACACACGTGTGTGTACAACATACCAGTCTGCAATACATCATATATAACTAACTTAAATTAGAGGTTTAGAGCTGAAAGTCACTTAGAGATCATCTATTCTAGTTGTCTTATTTCAGAAATCAGGAACCTGAGGCCTATAAAAGTAAGTTACTTGTCTAAGGTCATACAACTAGGAAGAATCACAGATGCAAATTCAAAACCAGATGCCCGCTCCAAATCCCATGCCTTTTCCAATTCCAGTGTGACACCAACTCTAAAATGGTTGGAGAGCAACTTCAGAGAAGAGAGGAATCACTAAGGACTGAAGAGGGCAGGGGTGGTTTCATGCAAGACTTAGTACTGGGAGTTGAAGGATAGATAGAATTTGAACAGGATAATTTGGATAATTTGACAAGAAAAGGAAAAGGTAAGAAGGGGAGGGGCATGCCATGAACACAGATCTGGAAGTAGGAATGAGCATAGTTCAGAATGATAGAATCATAGGCTTTTTGGAGATGGAAGGAACTTTAGCTAAAATCATTTTTCAGATGAAGAAGTAAAATGGGGTCAAGTGACTTGCTTAGTGTCACACTGGACCAGACAAGAAGGTGCCTAAAGGAAAATCATGAGGAATAAAGTTAGATGGAAAAGGTTGGGGCAGATTATGTAGGGATCTGAAAGTCAGGCAGAAGAGTGTATATATAGACAGACAATTAGGAAATAGGGAGCTTCTGAGGGTTTTTTTTCCTTTATTTTCTTTAAAGCACATAATGATGCAAAAAGCATCATTCAGCAAGACAGATGGGGAAGGGTGTGGAGTCAGACAAACAAGGTAGGAATCTTATTAGATTGATTCAGGCATAGATGTGTATCACAATAAGTTAACTATAAGCTACAAGTAGCAAAGAAGATGAATAGACTAGAAAGAAGTTAAAAGAGGTAGATAAGTAAAGGGTGACATGGGACAAGGAATTTCTCCTCCCATGCAAATTACAAGAGCTGAGCTGCCTTTGAATCAGCTCCTATTCCCTTCTCTGGTATAATTCCTCCTCTCCCAAATAGTATCAGACTGATCAGACAGTCGGTCAACAATCCACAATCATTTATTAAACACCTACTATGTGTCAGGCATTGTGCTAAAAGCTGGAGGGGGGGGAGGAATGAAATATGTACAGTCCCTGCCTTCAAGGAGTTCACATTCTAATGGGGGGAGAAAACATGCAAATAAGTATGTACATACAAATACAACACAGTAAACCGGAGATGGTTTTAGAGGTTTATATTAATGTCATATTTTTAATAAATAAATAAAATTATTATATAATAAATAATATAACAAAATTCTAGTTTATTGAATAAGGAAGTGATGTTGTCAAACCTATGTTCTAAGATCACATTGGCCGCTGAGCGAAGGATGAACCGGAATAGAAAGAGGCTTGTGGCAGGCAGACCAACCAGATGGATTGTTGCAATAGTCCAGGCATGAGATGAGAGGGAACATACCAGGTTGTAGCTATATGTGAGTGAAGGGTTGGGGACATACATGAGAGATATTGTGAAGGTAGAAATAATAAGAATTGGCAATGGATGGGATAGGTGGGGTAAAAAAGAATGAGGAGTCAAGGACAAGACCTAGGTTGTGAGCCTAGGTGACTGGGAGCATGGCAGTGACCTTAGCAGAAAAAGGGAAATTGAAAAGAGGGGGAAGTTTGGGGAAAAAATAATAAGTTCTATTTTAGAGATGTTGAATTGAAGATGTCTGCAGGGTATCCAGTTAGAGATGTCCAAAAGGCAGCTAGAGATGGGAGACTAGAGATTAGGAGAGAAGTTAGAGATAGACAAAAAGATCTGGGAATCATCTGCCCAGAGATGATAATTGAACCTATGGAAGCTGATTAGATCAACAGGCAAGATAGTATAGAGGGAGAAGAGAGGATTATTAAGGAAAGAGAACTGGAAGTTATACAAAGTTAGTGGGCATGACCCAGATCTGAGGTTTTCAAACTCATTTGGCCTATCTCCCTTAAAAAAAAAATTACTCAGTGCCCCCCTGGAAATCTACTTTCTTTAAACTTTTAATGGTTTTTAAAATTTGCCTCATTTAAAAATATATAAAATTGTTGAAATGATGTATCTTAAATTTAATAATTTATTGTAAATTTGTGGGGTTTTCCTGCATTGAAATTTTGGTTATCCAATATTGTGTCATGTAACTATATAGTATTGTATTATAAACAAGTCATTACATGCATATATATATTCCTGCAGATGCACACCTGCCAACACTTAACTTACTAAAGACCTGTTGCTGGGTTTAATCACTGATTGGTTATAATTTGCATTTTGTGTGTTTATTTGGAAAATAATGTAATCACTGCAACTTTAACTCTGTTGCACAACAGACAAAACAGGTACAAATAGTTTTTCAAAATTTTCTTATCTTCTCTTCTTTCCTTACACTTCCACTGCCCTTTTATTTTTATTCAATGCTCCAATTGCACCCAAGGCTACTGCTTCCCCTGGATCATTACAGTACCCCCTAGGGGGTTATATCACACACTTGGGAACCTCTAAATCCTAGATGAAAGATCCAATAAGAAAGACTAAAAAGGAGCAATTAGACAGAAGTATCCCCAAAAATGGAGTTTCAAGAAGAAGGTGGTCAACAGCATCTAAGGCTGCAGAGAGGTCAAGAAGGATTGTGCAAAAACAACTGCTTCTCTGTTCTTGGCTAATAAAATAGAAGTTGTCCAACTGGTGAAGGAGTTATGACTACAGTAAATGAGATGGGTAGAACATGGATAAACTGGGGCTGAGGGAAAGGCTCTGCAAACCTTCAGCCAGCCTATCTACTAGAACCAGCCAGCTATGCTCTTCTCCAGAGGTCTAGATTGGGTTTCCCATACTTTGTAGTGTATAGTTGGGAAGGGGAGCATCGCACCGGTCTGGAGAGCCTACTGCAGAAGGAAAGACTTTGGCATCAGACAGTGAGAACCATTGCCCAACATTTCCTGAAGAGGCTAGGAACAAAAGCTAAAACCTGAAAGAATCATTCTAAAGCATCAGTTCTCAAATGTGGTTCCCAGACCCCTAGGAGGCCCTGAGACCCTTTTAGGAGGTCTATGATGAGGTTAAAAGTATTTTCACAATAATACTAAGACATTTTAATTTCTAATATAGTAATTTTAGATAAAACCCACATAAACAAAAGCTCTCTGGGGACCCTCAATAATTTTTAAAGGAGTCTCAAGACCAAAAAATTTGAGAACTACTGTTCTAAAGGAATCTGACCTGTGCTCTCAAGCAAAGAGCTCATTGTCAGATGACAGCATTCATTAGAATGGGATTAGAAGGCATGAAGGGGGAAAGACCAATGTCACTGACAAGACCCTTCTTTAGGGGCAATGGAGCCCAATAGGAAAGGCAAGACACCTGAGTTCTCATCCCAGCCAAGTGACCGTGAGCCACAGAATCATATAATATTAGAAACACAACATCTTACAATTAGCAAGGCCCATATAGTACAACTAGAGGGAAAAGAGACCTTAGATGTCATTTAATTCAATTCCCTTGCTTTATAGATGAGGAAATTGAGGCCCAAAAAAGTGATAAGACTTGTACAAAATCATGTAACTAGTCAATGGCAAAGCTGGAAATAAAAGAAAGGTATTCAGAATCCAAGTCCTATGTTCCAGCCACTAAATCACCCAGCCTTGAGCAATTCAATTCAGTACATTTATAACGTCTACTTGCACAAAGCACTGTACTAGGCACTGGAAGTATAAAGACAAAAATGAAATTGTTGCTACCCTCAAGGAGCTTATATTCTACAGGAAGAGGGCAGGAAACAATGGGTACACAGATAAGTAAATAAGAAATGCATGCAAGGTAATTTGGGGGATTGCGGTAACAGAGCATCATGTCTAGAGAAACTGGGAAAAGCCATTTGTATGAAGTAATATTTGAACCAAACTTTGAAAGGAACTAGTTGCTCGGGCACATATGGAAGAAACAGAGCAAGAGAGATGGACTGTTCTTAGTTATTCAATCCAACATTTATTAATAAATTGAATGAATGAATGAGTATGAAAGAGAAAAGAGATGAATGCTAGGAAAAGGTATTGGGTGAAGCCAGAGGGGATGTGATCAAGTATATAGATAAATATTAGCCTTAGTCAATGATCAAAATGAAATATCAGAAGTAGAAAAAAGTGAGAGAGAGAAAGAGAGACAGAAAGAGCAATATGACAAAATCCCATAATTGTATTCACTGATTTGTCATCATTCTTTTGTTACTGTCATCATTGCTTTGTTTTCTTTGGGATTTTCTCCCAGAAAAAAAAAACAGCTTGAGAGTGGGAGAGGTAAGAAGTTCTTGCCATTGCATCTACCTGAAATTGTGAACAAAAAGTCCAAATGACATAATGCATTTCTTTGTCTTACTATAAAGGGTTTTTTTTTTCTGTTTTCGATTTTTGCCTAAATGGATAAAAAATGGCAAGGTGCTAGATTCTTTAAAGATCAACAATTTATAGCTCCATTTTAAACTCTGAAATATATTAGTATAATTTGTCTTTACTGGCATAAAATGCAGAAATTTTAGCTAGCTTTTTTATTAATTTTACAGAGAATCAAAATGATAAAAATAAGAAAGTTTGTATTCCCTTCCAAGAAAGTAATCATTTAACAAGGATTGTTAGAAAATGAAATTCAACAATTGTAAATTTAAATATAAACAGATTAAATTTCCCTAGAAAATGAAAAAATTAGTTACAGAATGAATGAAAAAAGCATAATTTAGCAATATGCTGGGAAACATATTTCATGTTAAGAGGTATAAGTAGATTTTGAACTAAAAACATAGAACAGGAATATCTGAGATTGTTCTTCTTTTTCCATTTAGCTGCACTCATCTAGACTTTTTTTTATCATGGCCAGCAACATCTTCATCCTGTCAAATCACTTTCAGCACTAGAACTCATCTCTTATCAGAACTTCTGTCCCTGCAACCCCTCCTTCTGATTGGAGACATCTTCCCAGAATTTCCATTTAAGGAGGGAAGCCCAGACGAGCCACGTCTTCATTACTCACCCAGCTGTACTCTTTCTGGACTTCATCATTCCTCCTACTCCAGGTATCTTCCCCTGACCTCCCTTTTCAACTTCCTTCTCTGTGTTGTCTTCCCTCACTAGATTATAAACCTCTTGAGGGCAGGGACTATCTTTTTTTTTTCTTTCATATTTGTATTTGTAGTACCTAACACATTGCATGGCACATAGTAGACTTTTAACAAATGTTTATTGATTGACTGCTTAAGATTACAATAACAAAGTGAAATGGTGGGAAAAACCTTGAATTTGGAGCCAAAGGAATTGGGTTCAAGTTTTGGTTCTCCTACTGAAAAATATGACCTTGCTCAAGTCACTTAACTTTTCTAGGTCTTAGTTTCTTTATCTCTACTATGAGATAGTTGGTAGATGATTTTGAGTAGTTTCTTCCATCTTTCAATCCTATGAGCCTGTTTATAGCATTTGAACCTTCACTTTAATGAGAGTGAAGAGCACCTTTGGTAAGTATGTTTTTCTAACGTTTCCTTACTTATTGTTAATAATCAGAGGGTAAAAATAAATAAATAAATAAATGACAGAGGGTTAGTGAACAGGAAAAACCAAATAGAGGGAGCCAAGATGGCAGAGTAGAAACACAAACTTGGTGTGAGCTCCCACTCCAATCAATTCCAATACATGTAAAAAAGGACTCTAAACAAATTTTAGAGCTATAGAACCCACAAAGTGACAGAGAGAAACAAATCTCCTGCTGAAGGCAGCCCAGCAGGCCTACAGGAAAGGTCTATAGCAGTGTGCTGGGAGCTGAGCACAGTAACCACATGAGCCATGCCTTCCAGCCCCAGGGGAGCCCAGACCAGTAGCGTCCAGAAGCAGACTTCAGGAGAGTGAATCACCAGCAGCTGTGGTGGTTTCCTGACTTCTTAACCCATAAATGCCAAAGACAAAGTAAAAGGTCAGTTGGGAACTCTGTTAGAAAAGGGGGACAGAAGACTCAGTCCAGCCCCTGCCCCTAGGGTGAGAAGTGGCAGAGGTGCAATGGCTGCCGTTGCTGCCGCATGGCTGCTTCCAGAGCTCCTGGCATGTAGATTATAGGGGGACCAAGTGACCATTCTGAGGGTAATCACTCTTGCTTTAACCTGCTTGAATCTGGATCGTGGTCTTGGGTGGTGGTCCTGGGGTGTGTGGCCTGTGTGTCAGAGCTTGTGGGGGCTGTAGAGAGAGTGCCCTCCTAATAGCTCTGGCAGATGTAAAAACCCAAGCAATTTGGGACAAAGTTCTCTCCCCTCTGGAAGCAGAGTCCTGCCATGGCAAAGAGCTCAAAAATCAAGTAATTGGCTGGGAAGATGAACACGTAGAGGAAGTACAGATCATAGACTCCTTTTTTGGGGACAAAAAGGATCAAATCATGGAACAGGAGGAAAACAACAAAGTCAAAACTCCTGCATCAAAAGCTTCCAAGAAAAATATGAATTGGTTACAGGCCATGAAGAAACTCAAGAAGGATTTTGAAAATCAAGTAAGAGAAGTGGAGAAAAAATTGGGAAAAGAAATGAAAATGATGCAAGAAAATCTTGAAAAGCAAGTCAACAGCCTGCTAAAGGAGACCCCAAAAAAAATACTGAAGAAAAGAACACATTAAAAAATAGACTAACTCAAATGGCAAAAGAGGCCCAAAAAGCCACTGAGAAGAATGCCTTAAAAAGCTAAATTTGCCAGATGGAAAAGGAATTTCAAAAACTCACTGAAGAGAATAATTCTTTCAAAATTAGATTGGAGCAATTGGAAGCTAATGACTTTATCAGAAATCAAGATATTGTAAAGCAGATCCAAACAAATGAAAAAAGTAGGAGATATGAAAAATCTCACTGGACAAACCACTGACCTGGAAAATAGATCCAGGAGAGATAATTTAAAAATTAATGAACTACTTGAAAGCCATGAGAAAAAAAAAGAGCCTAGATACCATCTTTCAAGAAATTATCAGGGCGGAGCCAAGATGGCGGAGTAGAAGCAAGACCTTCCCACGGCTCTGGCTTCCACCCTCCCCAATCCATGTAAAAAGGGGACTCTAAACAAACTTTGGAGCTGCAGAACCCACATAATGACACAGAGAAGGTAACCACTGAGGACAGCCGGGCAGGCTGGCAGGAATCGGCCAGCGCAACACTCTGGGAGCCGAGCCCAGCACCACGCCAAGGCTTTAGCCCCAGGGCGGGCCTGACTAGCTGCCTGCCAGAGGGACTCCAGATCAGCAGCAGCTGTGGCCATTTCCAGATTTATCAATACATAGATGCGAAGGACAAGGTGAGAGGCCAGTGCAGTCTGGACTTTGGGACCAGTAAGTGGGAGTGCGTGGCTTTTACCCCCGGGGCGAGAAACCACTGAGACGCCAGCACAGCCTGCCAGCACCATGTGGTGGCTTCAGCTCCTGGCCTGCAGAGTGTAGGGGGACCAAGCACCAGTCTGAGGGGTAATTGCTCTTGCTTTAACCTGCTTGGATCTGGATTGCAGTCTAGGGTGGAGGTCCTGGGCTGTGGGCCCAGCTTGCCAGAGTGTGTGGAGACCTCAGAGAGGGCACCCATCTAATACCTCTGGCAGCTGAGAAAACCCCAGAGTTTGGGATGAAAACTCCCCTGTCTGGTGGCAGAGTCCTACTATGGCAAAAAACCCAAAAGTCAAATAACTGAGTGGCAAAATGAGCAGGCAGAGGAAACAAAGAAGACAGAAGATTCCAACATTACACTCCTATTTTGGGGATAAGAAGGAGCAAGGCATGGAACAGGAGGAAATCAGTGAAGTCAGAACTCCTGCACCAAAAGCTTCAAAGGAAAATACAAGCTGGTTACAGGCCATAGAGGACCTTAAGAAGCAGATAAGAGAAGTGGAGGAAAAATTGGGAAGAGAAATGAGAACAATGCAAGAAAATTATGAAATGAGAGTCAACAGCCTGACTGAAGAAAATACCTTAAAAAAAAGACTGACTCAAATGGCAAAGGAGCCTCAAAAAGGCAATGAGGAGAAGAATGCCTTAAAAAGCCAAATTTGCCAGATGGAAAAAGAATCTCAAAAGCTCACTGAGGAGAATCATTGCTTCAGAATTAGATTGGAGCAAATGGAAGCTAATGACTTTATGAGAAATCAAGATGCTGTCAAACAGATCCAAACAAATGAAAGAATAGAAGGCAATGTGAAATATCTCGTGGGAAAAACCACTGACCTGGAAAATAGATCCAGGAGAGATAATTTAAAAATTATTGGACTACCTGAAAGCCATGACCAAAGTAAGAACCTAGAAAGCATCCTCCAGGAAGTTCTCAAAGAAAACTGCCCTGATGTTTTAGAACGAGAGGGCAAAATAGAGGTTGAAAGAATCCACCGATCACCTCCTGAAAAAGATCCCAAAAAGAAAACTCCTAGGAATATTATAGCCAGGTTCCGGAATTCCCAGATTAAGGAGAGAATATTACAAGCAGCCAGGAAGAAACAATTTGAATATTGTGGAAACACAATCAGGATAACCCAGGATCTGGCAGCTTCTACACTGAGGGATCAAAGGGCCTGGAATGTGATATTCCGGAGGGCACAGGAGCTGGGATTAAAACCAAGAGTCACCTACCCAGCAAAACTGAGTATCATGTTTCAGGGGAAAATATGGTCATTCAGTGGAATAGAGGACTTTCAAGCATTCTTGCTGAAAAAACCAGAGTTGAATAGAAAATTTGACATTTAGATACAAGAAGCAAGAGAAGCATGAGAAGGTAAACAGGGAAAAGAAATCATAAGGAACCTATCAAAGTTGAACTATTTTATTTTTGAAGCTCTCAGGGTTGGGTGACTTGCTCGGGGTTGCATGGCCGGTTGTTGTTTCTGGGTGTGGTGCTGAGTGTCTGGGCCTGGATTTGATCTGGGTCATCCCAGCACTGGAGCCAGTGTTCTTGCTCACTGAGCCACCTGGCCAAAGTTGAACTATTAACATTCCTACATGGAAAAACAATAATTGTAATTTATGAAACTTTTCTCAGTAGTTGAAGGGATTAGAAATATATATAATATATATGTCTTTATATGAGGGTATGCGGGCACATGAATATATATGTGAATGTGTGTATATACTTTTACAGATACACATAGATAGAAGGCATGGGACCAATTTAACAGGAAGGGATGATACTTAAAAGGTGAAATTAACAGGTGAGAGGAATATAATGAGAGGAGATGGGGAGAGATAGAGTGGGGCAAACTATCTCATACAGAAGAGGCAAGGGGAAATGGTTACAATGGAGGGGAAGAATAGGAAGGCAAAAGGGAATGGGTCAACCTTATTCCCATTGAATGTGGCTTGAGGAGGGAATGAAATACACACTAAATAGGGTATCTCACCCTCCAAGAGAGTAGGGGGGGAAGGGGATGAGAGAGGGGATGATGGAAGGGAGGGCAGGCTGTGGGGGGCAGGGAAGTTGGAAGCACCCACTTTTGAAAAGGGACAAGATCAAAGTAGAGAATAGAACAAGTGGGAGGTGGGATAGGGGGGAGGGAAATATAGTCAGTCTTTTACAATACATCTACTACGTTATTGTTTTGCATTAGCCGCACATGTACAACCTATACTGAACTGCTTGTCTCCCCAGTGGGGATGGGTGGCAGGGGGGGAAGGGAAGGAATCTGGAATTGAAAGTTTTAAAATCAAATATTCAAATATATATATATATATATATATATATATATATGTGTGTGTGTGTGTGTGTGTGTGTGTGTGTGTGTGTATAAAAAAGAATTTTACAAATGATTAACGTAAAGAATAAGGGGAGAAGACTTATTCAAACTGATTTAGAATAAACAAAGTATAGAAAGAAAGAATTAAGAAACTCTGATCAGTGTAATCAGCTGTGATTCCAGAGGCCTCTACCCACTACCATAGAGAGAGGCTTAGGACCAAAGAGTACAGCATCAGACATATTTTTATTGGATGTGAATAATGGGGAAATTTGTTTGGCTCAACTATAGATGCTTCTAACATTGATTTTATTTTTCTTTTGTTCTCGGTGGTGGTGATGGTGGTGATGGTGGTGATGGCGGTGATGGTGGTGGTGGTGGTGATAGTGGTAGAGGGGTGGGTGAGGGGCTGGGCTAAGAAGGAGAAAAGGCAGTTTTTGGCTGATTTAAAAAATAAAATATAATTTATAAAAAATTTTTTAAAAAAAAGAAATTATCAAGCAAAATTTCTCTGATATTCTAGAACCAGAGGGCAAAATAGAAATTTAAAGAATTCACTGATTGCCTCTTGAAAAAGATCCCAAAAAGAAAACTCCTAGGAATACTAGTCAAATTCCAGAGTTCCCAGGTCAAGGAGAAAACACTTCAAGCAGTCAGGAAGAAACAATTTGAGTATTATGGAAACACAATCAGGATAACACAAGACCTAGCAGCTTCTACATTAAGGTGTAGAAGGGCTTGGAATATGATATTCTGGAGGTCAAAGGAGCTAGGACTAAAACCAACAATCACCTACCCAACAAAATGAAATAGAGGTCTTTCAAGCAGTCTTGATGAAAAAACCAGAGCTGAACAGAAAATTTGACTTTCAAATACAAGAAGCAAGAGAAGCATGAGAAGGTAAACAGGAAAGAGAAATCATATGGAACTTAATAAAGTTGAACTATTTACATTCCTACATGGAAAAATGATAATTGTAACTCATAAGACTTTTCTCAGTATAAGGATAGTTGAAGAGAATATATAGACATGTATATGTATTTTTATAAACATATATGTATGTATAGGAGGGTATATATGTATGTAAATATATATGTGAGTATGGGCATATGTATATTCATATATACATAGACAGAGGGCACAGAATCAGTTGAATAGGAAGGGATGATATCTAAAAAATAAAATTAAGAGGTGAGAGAGGAATTAATTGGGAGAAGGAGAAAGGGAGAGATAGAATAGGGTAAATTATCTCATTTAAAAGAGGCAAGAGAAAATTGTTACAATGGACGGAAAGAGCAGGAAGGTAAAAGGGAATGGATCAACCTTACTCTCATTGAATTTGGCTTAAGGAGGCCATAACATACACACTCAATTGGGCATCTTACCCTACAGGAAAATAGGGGGAAGGGGATAAGAGGGGGTATGATAGAAGGGAGGGCAGATTGGGGGAGAGGGTAGTTAGAAGCAAACACTTTTGAAAAGGGACAGGGTCAAAGAAAAATATAGAGTAAGTGGAGGGTGGGATAGGATGGAGGGAAATAGTCTTTCACAATATAACTACTATGGAAATGATTTGGGTAACTATACATGTGCAACCTATATTGAATTGCTTACCTTCCCAGTGGGGGTGGGTGAGAATGGAAGAAGGGAAAAAATCTGGAACTCAAATATTTTAAAACAAATGTTTAAAAAAAAGGTTTGCTTTTTTTTTTTTTTACTTGTAACTGGGCAATAAGATATACAGGCACTGGGTTATAGAAATCTATCTTGCCCTACTAGAAAGTTAAGGGGGGAATGGGGGAGGATATAGGAGAGAACAGATTGGGGGAAGGGGTATTCAGTAGGCTTGTTATTTTGGGGTGGGGTATAGGGGACAGACAGGGAGAAAAATTTGTAACTCAAAATCTTGTGGAAATGAATGTTGAAAATTATAAATAAATTGAAGGGAAAAAGGAAAAAAAAACAAATATAATGGGTCTAGTTGAGATGAGTTATAAAATTTATAGTGGGCCTAATCAGTATGATTTTGTGACTTTCTCCCATGACTCTTAGCAACATACAAGAGAAACAGGGAAGTTGAATAAAGGGAATAACCCAAGATGCAGATTTGAAAAGGAATATAAATCAACAGGACAAAGGGGAAAGGGATTCAAGAGTATGGGATAGTATAAAGCTGAACTCGTTAACTCTAAGGTCAAGGATATAAAGGAAAGAAAATGAGGCTAGAAAAGGTTTAAAGGTCTAGAACAGCAAGAATCAGTGTCATAAATTATCTATTGCTAAATCTCCTCCTACATAAAATGTAATAATGGAATTGATACCTAATGATCCTTCCAGTTATGAGATTCTACTATTCCATGTTTTTGTAGGAAATTAATCAGAAACCTTTTTATCTATACATCAGACAAATAAATAATGCCAATTCTTCCAGTACGATGGACACCAGGGAAAGCCTGACTGAGAAAGATCTGGAGGAAAGTTATCAGGGATTTCCTCATTCCTGAAGAAACCACAACTAGAGATTATGTGGACAACAGGTCTATGGTCCTGCACTGAGAAAAACTTTCATCCCAAGGACGTTCACCTTCATAGACAGAATGCATATACAAGTTGGCACAGGGCCTGAACGGATACAAGGCCTAGACTAAACCTCATTATTTTATAAAGGAATCATGAATCACAGATGCTATTTCCAGAGCAAGGCCTATGTCTTCAGGGATTGTTTTCAATTTTTTTTAACTTTCTTCTTTAAACCCTCTTAGAGCTTCCAAAGTTCTCAGTCTCTGCTTCAAAACTATTCAAGAATTTGCAGCCAGCCTCCTGCCTCAGTTTGTCCATACTCCCAACACATTTTTAAGTTTACTCTGCATTATTAATGAAAGACCTATTGAGCTGACTCCAATACACCTCAGGGATCTCAAGGAGACCCTCAGCACCTGGAAGAAATAGAACTTAGCACAGTGCCTTGAATGTAGAAAGTCTTTCATAACAGTTAGTTGACTTGAATTGAAATGCTTTGTGGAACAGAATCTTTATGACCAGCAGCATTATTTTCATATGTAAATGTAAGAAAACCAATGGACCAACTATTTACGAATTATAAATTACTAAAATTAAAATCCACAATTGTTATTCCTTTTAACTATATGGGATTTTTGGAGAAGGGCTTAGGGAGAGAGTGTTTTCATTGGAGAGAGGCAGAAGTTAGCCTTAGTTTAAACTAAAAGGCAAATTCTTTATGTCAGCAATACAAATGCATCTAAGTGGAAACAAGAGACAAGACAGTTTTCAGATTCATAGAAGGGACTTGGGAGGTCATCAAGTTTAATCCCCTTATTTTACAAAGAAGGAAACTGAGATTTGGAGAGATTGAAACTATTTTCCCAAGGTCACACAGCTAATGACTATCTCTTATTGCTCAAGTGTGTCCACCTCTTCATGACCCTGTGGACCACACTTTCCACAGGGTTTTCTTAGAAAAGATCTGAGAGTTGTTTGTTATTTCCTTCTCCCCTGGACTAAGGAAAACAAAGGTTAAGTGACTTACCAGGGTCAAGAACTCAGGTCTTCTTTGACTCCAGGCCCAGTTCTCTATTCACCAATCCACCTAGCTTCATCCTACGCAAAGATGACTTGTCCAAAGTCATACAGCTAGTAAGTGTCTGAGGCTGGATTTGAACTCAGGTCTTCCTTATTCTAGGCACAGAGCTCCATCCACTGAGCCATTTGGCTCCCTCTAATGAGTGTCTTAGGCAGGATTCAAACTTAGGTCTTCCTAGGTCCAGCCTTTTGGCAATGAAATTCCTATAAAGAAATAAAATCAAACCAAACACTGAAATCTTGGCTTAGCATTCAAGGTCTTTGGTTGCCCACCCAGCCTGAGGACAGTGTATGCTCAAACACTCCGCTACTTGGCACTGCCAGCAGTTAGAAATGTCACCTTCAAAGACATCTGCTGGTTCTGCAGGTTTTGACAGTTCTACTGTGACACAGTGGATGGCACACTGGGCCTAGAATCAGGAAGACCTGGCTTCAAATCTGGCCTCAGACACTTAGTAGCTGTGTGACCCTGGGCAAGTCACTTAACCTCAGTCTGCCTCATTTCCTCAACTGTCAAATAAGGACAATATCAATATTTACTTTTCAGGGTTGGTGTGAAAGTCAAATAGATGATATTCATGAAAGCACTTCCTGCCTCCCTGGCATACAGTAGATGCTATATAAATGCTTATTCCCTTCCCTTGTAATCTCAGGATCCACCCTCCACAAAATGGGATCGATTGAGAAGACCCAACTTTTTGGCTGCTGAAGTGTCTTTGTACAGTAAAATATCACCAGCACCACTCTGTTTACTTTGAGCAACGTGGTAAACATTTCCCTCACTTAACTCTGGCCATTCATTTCCAAGAGTGAAGAAGGAGGCAGACTAAAGTACCCGAGGACACTGCCAGTTTCCACTAAAACAAGCAGTGGTCGTGGCCTAGTCATGAAAAGCCCTTTAGTTCTGTCGCCTTGGGAAGCCGCTGCCAGGCAGGGAGCACGGACCTGCCAAATGGAACAAACACTCTCCTCGTTCTGGCTGGCCTATTACATATGCCTGGCTGGTTTGTTTGCTCTGGGTCTCACTGTTTGCACGACGTGATGCCCACCACTGTAAGGTGCTAGAACAACCCAAGCTGAAAACTCACACTAGGCAATAGGAAGAAAGTTGATTCGATTCAATTCAGCAAACACTTTCATATAATGGCACTGAGTTCCTTTTTTTTTCCCCCCAAAAAATATTAATCAGTTTTGTTTGGGGGAAGAGGTATCTTCTCATCTTCCTCTTTTTCTTTTCTAATTATTTGATATAAAGGACAACTCTTAGGGTGGGGAAGGGGAGGAATACAGGTGGGGCATGCTAGAGCCAGCTCTCACTAGAGAGTCACTTGTTAAATTTTCCCTGTGACTATTTATACCTCAGAAACCAGCAAACACTACAAATCAGGGCTTGATTTATTGTTTTATTGGTTGAAGAAAGTGATAGAGAAATTCTAATAATACAAAATAAACTCAGAAGGGTGTCCTGCTTACATTATTTTATTTTTTCAAGAAAACATAAACTTTAGGATATTACTTTCAAAGTTACACAGATAACCTTAAAAGTATCTGAAATGTTTATAGAGCTCTGGCCTTCATCCAGAAGCAGAATGGTATGAAGAAAAGAATACTAACAATGGACCAAAAGGGTTTGGGTTCAAATCCTGGCTCTGGAGATTATTGACTTGCATCTTAAAGCAAGGAGGCTATTTTAAAAGTACCTATTTCAATATTTCAGGGATCTGCAATTTCATCCCTGGAGGTGTTCTTTCTACCAAACATAAATCACAAATACCCCAACATCTTAGTAGATTATCTTCAAGAGTTGTTGTGGTCAAAAACTTCAACATCCTACAACTAAACTTGGATGATAGTCAGATAGCTAGACAGTGAAAATAAAACACTCGACCTGAGTTTGAATCCTGCCTCAGACGTAGCTGAGTCACCCTGGGTCAGTCACGTAACTTCTCAACTTCAATGCTTCTTATTTGTAAAATGCAGTCATTAGGGTCCACTGAGGAACCCACAATAGATTTGGAAAGAAGAGTCTATTTTTAAGAGCATGATGTCAAGATCTAAGAAGAAAATACTCCAATATGTAAAGGCCCTAAGTAATTTGGCCATGTGTGCTGTGAACTTACCCTGGAGTACCTAGTGGTGCAGTGGATAAAAAGCTGGCCTTAGAGTCAGGAAGAACTCAGTTCAAATCCAGCCTCAGACACTTACCAGGTGTGTGATCCTGGGCAAGTCATTTAACCCTGTTTTCCTCAGTTTCCTCATCTATAAAATGAACTGGAGAAGGAAATAGCAAACCACTCCATCATCTTTGCCAAGAAACCCTGAATGGGGTCAGGAAGAGTCAGACATAACTCAAAAACCACGAACAATGCCTTTGTAAATAAAAACATATTTCTAAAATCTATGTCCAGTATGGTATGTATCATCATATGAACACTTCTGGTGATGTACCATCCTGGGCCCATAGATCTCAGCAAAGAAAGAGTGGTGACATTTAAGTCTTTTTTTTTTGGTAGCCTGTGCCCCTTCCTTCACCTTATCTCATTTTGCCAACCAGAGCCCTTCCTTCCTGAGCAGACTTCACTCTTACTCTTCCTTCAGGAAGGATTAGAGGTCTCTGGGAGAGACAACAGAGGCAGAGAAGTGCCATGGAATCCATAGAATAGTATGTTTGTCTCTAGAAACTAGTGGTATTTTTAAGTTTCAGGTAAACAGCCGTACCTCCAAGGAGGGGTCCATGCAGAGGCATGAAGCAGATATACAGCCATTCTAGGGCATCCTTTACCCTATTCCATTTTCCCCTCATCTGGGACCCAGAGCCTGACTCTGGACAAATAAAAGAAAAAAAACTCTTGGTGAGGGTGAGGCACAGGAGGGTACTAGGGTCTAAAAAAATTAATTCAGTGAGCTCTTGCAGAACACACATTCCTGTTCCATAGGAATGGTTCAACACTAATGGACAAAAATGACCAAATGCTCCTGGTTAGTCTTCATACGTCTCTATGCTATGTCAAAAATGATTTGTGACTAAGGCAAGAAGAGCCAGCCTCTCATTAGAGTACAAGAAGTCAAAAAATTCCTTCTCCCTCTTATGGGAAAATGGGGAACGGGCCTGCATGGATTGGAATACAGAGCCACCACCACCACCTCTACCCCCGCTCCGCCCCCTCTCCATTCCCCAGCTCCTAAAGCAGGAGCATTTTACCCATGTGAGCCCAAGGCTGGACCTCAATTCCTTGGCTCCCTCTTCTGGTTTGTAATTTCTTCCCTAAGTTCAGGTCAGGAAAAGCAATCCTGACATACGGACGTCTCCAGCCCTGGCAGTAACCTTGTGAGTTTAAGAGGTTGGGGGTTTCTGAGTTGGTGCTGGTTGCCCAGCAGGAGGTGATCTCCAAAAGAACTTTTTTAAAAATAATTTATTTATTTTTAGTTTTCAATAAAATAATTTCTTAAAGGAGAAGATGACCCATTTCCTGAAAGATACTACAACTAAAAGGACTAAGAAAGCCCAAGCCATGCCCTGGCTGGCCACAAGCTCTCTATGTGTCTGCTGAGTAAATAGCACAGGACAGAAGCAAAGGTGAAACAGCTATTCAACAGTCCTACAAAAAACTTTTACCTTCTGGGGGAGTAGAATAGGTGGGATAGGCTGTTGTTTCATGTTTTCAGATATTTGTTAACATCTGCTTATGAGACTTTTATGTTTTAGACATTTGCTTTGTGGTAGAGGAAATAAATAAGCTGCCTTATAACTGTTAACTACTTTGTATATTAGGATAGCTAGGTGGCATAGTAGATAGAGTGCCGGGCCTAGAGTCTGGAAGATCTGAATTCAGATCCAGCCTCAGATACTAAACCTGTCTGCCTCAGTTTCTCCATCTGTAAAAATAAGCCAGAGAAGGAAATGGCAAATTACTCCAGTATCTTTGCCCCCCCCCAAAAAAACAGTCAACATGGGGTTATAAAGAGTCAGACATAACAGAAACAACTCAACAAACAATACTTCATATATTTCTTTCTTTCTCCTCCTCTTAGGAGAAACTCTAAAATAGGCTCTATGTGGCATTTAGGCCCTATGACTGAATCCAAACTTTCCCTACCCCTGTCCTAAGACTTGAGCCACTCCTGGGCTTTATTGTACAAATTTTCCCCATAACTCTGATGAAAAGGGCATAATGAACCAGAGAGGACAAGAAAAGCCTGACATACATCTTTTTGTAGTCAGTCTTCCCCGAGGGCCGAATCTGGGTTGGCTTGAGCTGGGAGCTGGAGCCCCTTTCCCTAGAGGAGAGGAGGTCCCCCCTGGCTACAGGTCATAGAAGTAATCCTGTATGTCTTTCTTCAAATGAATGTGTTTGTACACACACACACACACACACACACACACACACACACACACACACACACACA
>NW_027186304.1:35943190-35972024 GCF_028583685.1 Petaurus breviceps papuanus | reverse complement strand
ACACACACACACACACACACACACACACACACACACACACACACACAAGCTCCTCCTTGCTTTTGGTCTCTCCTCTAAAATACATCCTCCACACAACAGATGACCCTAACACAGAGATCTGACCATGTCATATCAATAGATTCCAAAATCTTCAATGGATTTTTATTCCATCCAGGAGATAATGCAAAAAATCCTCAACTTGGCATTTAAAGCTTTTTAAAATCTGAGTTTCATTTGCCTTTTCAGTTTTATTTCATTTTTACTTCCCTTCCAGCCAAACTGGCTGGCTAGCTATTTTCCCAGATGCAACATTCTACCTCCTCCCTCCATGCCTTTCTTTGTACAGGCAGACCCTGAGTATCTGAAATAAACTCCCTCCCAACTTCCAGGATAAAGATCCTCAGCTTCCTAACTTCATGTGCTCCCTCCTACAGGTGGCCTTCCCTGATCCGCCCTTCCCCCAGCACTTTCTCCCTCTTGGAATTACTTTGTATATACTTTACATGCTGCATCCCCCTAGTAAAGTGTAACATCCTTGGGAACAAAGACAGTTTTGTTTGTCCTCAGAGCCTACCATAAGGTCTTATACATAGAACATAGTAGTTGCTTAATAAATATTTATGGTAAAAAAAAATTTTTTTAAATATTTGTTATATTGAATTTAATTCACAGGATCTACTTCTCTATTAACTTCAGAGTATTAAGTTGTCCCACGGACCAACTGAGGCTATATCTCCCTCCTGTCCTCCCAAGTCACCAGATTGAATATTCAGTGTCCTAGGAGGTCCTTCCTACTGAGGTGTGTTTATTTCCACTCAGGCCTGAAGGGTCGTCCTTTCCACTGGCTTTCCAATCAAGAGACTGACAACTGCCCGGTCATCCAGTCGTCCATTCCCTGCTGGGGAGACTCTGTCTCCTGGTATGTATGTCAGGCCCTCTCCTCCCCCACTTTCCCAAACATTCAGGGCATCCCAAATAATCACAATTACATTCAGGTTGTTTAAACAAACAACAGCACAATTCTAGGGGCCTAGGGTCTCAACTGAGGGAGTCCCTTGGGCTCAGCACTCATCACCATTACCCCCCACAGTAAGTCACTTTCAGAGAGGACTTGTCAGCCATGGAGACAATGGGCTCTGAATTAACTGCAGTCAGTTTTCTGTGTCTAAATGTTTGCCGACACTTCGTAAAGTGTCCCAGGCCAAGTTTCCAAAGGACAATACCTCTACACGGCTGCATTTGTTTAGGAGACAATCCCAGATAAGAGGGTTTTTTTTTTCCCCAACACCACCCCCTCCCACCAAGGGCCAAGAATGCAAAGGGGAAAAAGGGAGGGGGAGGGAGAGAGTGGGCAGCAGCTGCCAGGGCTGGAAACAATACTACGTTTAAGGCTCTGGCAATTCTAGTAAAAAATGCCTCCCCTCCTTCATGCCATCCCCTTGAAGAATCAAACTGCCTCTGCATTCTTCTCACATCCAAGAATGTGAATGTAAATGTGAAACAAGGTCATTTGGTTAGGTTATCATACCCATTTCCCAAATATGATAATAAATTTCACCTCAAAGATGACTTAGTCCAGGGGTTCTTACTCTTTTTTTGTGTCTTAGACCACTTTGTGGGTTGGATGAAACCTATGGATCCCTTCTTAGAATAATGCTTTTAAAAGCATAAAATAAAATGCATAGTTATGATGAAAACCAAAGGTTAGTGAAAAGAAAGCATTTTTTCCCAGCCAAGGTCATGCACCCCCTTATCTGGTAGAACCCTTTCATTTTACAGATGAAGAGAAAAGAGAAGCCTAGAAAGAAGTGACTTGTCCGAGATTCCACAGGCAACATGTGGCTGAGCCAGGATTCGAATCAGTGTTCTCTGATTCCAGACCCTTCCCTCTGTTAATGGATTTTTCTTTTGGCAAATTCATGGCCTAGAACATCTGGTGCTTTTTCCACATGTTGAGCCTAATTCCATGATAACATAATAAGCACCTCCCTTGGGCATCATGCACTGTATGAAACCTTGAAATAAGGCCTGGCATCTTCCATTTCCTTTTAAAACTTAAGAGGCTGAATCTAGGAATCATAAATACTGTCCAGTCTATTTTGCCAAAACTACTAAAGAAAGCAGGCATGATGTAGTACAATGGTTTGCAACTTTCTTCATATGAAGACCACTCTTTAGCAGAAAAAGTGGCTCAGACTCCACCTTTCCCTCACCTTCCACCCTCCACTCCCAATAATTTGTTATTATTTGTTCAGTTGTTTCAGTAATGTCTGACTCTTCATGACCCCATTTGAGGTTTTCTTGGCAAAGATACTGAAATGGTTTGCCATTTCCTTCTCCAGGTCATTGTTTACAGATAAAGAAACTGAGACAAAAAGACACAGCTAGTAAGTGTGTGAGGCTGGGCTTGAATTCAGCTCTTCCTGACTTCAGGCTCAGTTCTCTGCACACTGTGCCACCTACCTAGCCCTACACATGATAATAGTCATACTATTACTTGGATGGCAAAAACTACCAAGAATTCGGGAAGACTTCAAAATAATGTTGCATTTTATTTACCACAGCAGCATTTATGTATACTGATATCCTTGAAAGGGTCTATGATTTCATTATGTGGTTATTCTCTCTAACAATTGATGCCTGCCTAGCCCCTGGATCATATCCTCCCATAGAGTATCTACTCAACACACTGGAAGCCTTGCTCACAGGACCTGGAAAAGATACTACCGAAGCATATTGGTTATCAAATCATCTTCTATAGAATTTTAAAAAGAGTAATAATTATCTCTTCATACATTATTCATTCAGGCTGCCAAAGATATCCTTGTCACTTATTATATCGTCACTTTGTACATTTTATTGGAGTTCATAAAAACTAAACTAACAGTGTTTGGACTGTGTCTGGATTGTAAGATCCTAAACTCCCTCCCCACCACCCATCCCTAGTCCTCAGTCTTCATATTAAGGGCCACTGTCATGGTGGAAGGACATAAACTTGCAGTCAGAAGACCTGTGTTCAAATCCAGTCTTTGTCACTCACTAGGTACATGACCCTAAGGAAGCTGTTTAATCTTTCTGAGACCTAGTTTGCTGAGTAGCATGGAGGCAATAACACTTGTTGCCTACTTCAAAGGGTTGTGGCAAGGATCAAATGAGATAATGTATGCAAAGGCTTTGCTAAACCATAAGGACCATATACATGTAGGCTATAAAGGCCTTTTATAGAGCCAGTGGTGGCTTTGATGGTCACAGCTTATGATCTTCTTAACCAGGCAGCTGTAGAGAACAGGACTTCCCTGCTCACCCCTAATCTTTGTCGTCTCAACTGGATCTTGTTGAATTTTAAATGTTTATAGAGCAACTTATGATAGACAATTAAAAAGATACCAGCTTATCAACCCCATCTGGTCATTTTCATTCATTCTCTTGTGAAAACAGATCGCCTTTCTTGTATACAAAAGCCTTAAAAGAGAGATCTCAACTTTTTTTTTTTAGTACAATTGAGTCTAAAAATGGAGCAGATTGGAAAAAAATGAGAGGGTTCATTGATATTCATGACTTCAACAAAGGTCCACTTAAGCATTTACTTCTTTCTGAAATTCCACATTACTACAGGTTTTTGAAAAGTGTAAATACAAAAAAAAAATTCTGTAGTCCCCTTCAAAAAATTAAATCTGAATCAGGTTTTACAGCCTTCTTTTCAGCCATAGTTCTCAAGAGTCATGAATTTGCATGGAAAGTTTTGTTTCATGAACCTTGTTCTCAAGCAGACCTTGTCCCCCAACAAGCAAATAGGCCAGGCAACTTAAAGACGTACAGAGAGGTCCTGGTGAAAAGAGCTACGAATGTCAGTGTGCTCTCAAAGTGCGTTGTTAAAATTAATTTTCTTACCAGTCAAAATTTTTTAAATATATCAAATAGGCTCATCAATTAAAGGAATGCTATTGCAAATATTTTCTATAAAGTCGATAAGAATCTATTGGAAAATTAATACTCACACTCCAGAGCAAAAGAGCAGTATAATGAAAAGATATGGTTTAAGAGGCAAAGGATCTGAGTTTAAATTTTAGCTTCACCAGTTACCACTTGGTAATTTGGTTGTTGTTGCTGTTGTGTCTGACTTTATGATCCCATTTGGGGTTTTCTTAGCAAAGATACTGGAGTGGTTGGCCATTTCCTTCTCCAGATGAGGAAACCGAAGCAAACAGGTTTTAGTGACTTGCCCAGGGTCACACAGCTAGTAAGTGTCTGAGGCCAGATCTGAACTCTGGAAGATGAGTCCCAGTAAACCCAAGCCCGGTAATTTATCCACTGCACCACCTAGCTTCCCCTTGGAGTAAGTCAGTTTAAGTCAGTGGGTTTTGGTTCTCTCATCTATAAAATAAGGGGTTAGATTAGAAGACCTCTGAGGCTATTTACCATTGTATATCTTCCATCCAATGAATTTATCTTTCATGTAAACAACTTTCATGTAAAAGAGCAAGGTGTGACTTTTTTCTAAAGTACTTGCATCAACTTCTGTTTGAAAACCAAGTACACCAACCCTAACAAGATCCATGAGAAAGGTGCTTCCCCTAACAAGCAATAAAAGTTTTCTAATGGCAGTCCTTTCTATTCACAATCTTGAGCAAGAAGATGGAAAATAACTTATTATGGTTATTCTTAATGACCTTCCCTGGAACCAGCTCCTATGAACCTGTCCAAAAAGGCTTTGTTAAATTTTCATTTGAGCATTTGCACCTAGGAAATCAGTAAATGCTAAAAATCTAAACGAGTTATTTTGTTAATTGCCTAGACCTAGGAAATTGAAGGAAAAAAGGTTAATAATGCAGATTAAACTTAAGTGTGTCTAGCATTCCCTCCCCCTTCTGCCAAGAGCTGGTTGTTAAACATTCACCCATATCCCTGCCTAGAAGTCACTTTTTCTCTTTTCTCAAGATCTCTTTCACTTGAAGGGAATTCAAAAGAAGGGAATTCATAAGAGTAGCTAAAGACCAGATTTTAGGAAGAGATTTAAATATAGATTCTTGTCCCTACCCCACCTTAAAAGAACAAGTGTAAAAAAAAAAGTGTAGATACTCATCTCACCTGAGCTATTAGAAGGAACAAAATAAGCATTTATTAAACACCTACTATGCTCCAAGCATTATGTTAAGTGCTTTATACATCTCATTGGATTAGCCTCTTAACTAAATTACTGGCCTCTGGTCTTTTTCTTCAAAACATCCTTCACTCAGCTGCGAAAATAATTCTTCTAATGCAGATGTGCTTTCTAACGAACATTTCTTTTTTTTTTTGGAGGGCAATTGGGGCTGAGTGACTTGCCCAAGGCCACATGGCTAGTTTTTGTGTTAAGTGCCTGAAGCCGAATTTGAACTCAGGCTCTCCTGACTCCAGGGCTGGTGCTCTATTCACTGTGCCACCTATCTGCCCCCTTCTAATGAATATTTCTAATCTTTCTTATGACCATGTCACTCAAAAACCTTCAGTGGCTCTGGGCTGCCCAAGGGATAAAATGCCAACTACCCAGTCTGGTAGTCAAGGACTTGTACAGTCTTTCTCTAGTCACTGAAGGGTGCCCTAGAATGTGTATTGAACTTGAAATTTGTGGGACATGATTCTATTGCTTACTACCCATGTGACCTTGGGCAAAATCCCTTCACCTCTCTAGGCCTCAGTTTCCCCATCTTTAAAATGAGAGTGTTGAACTAGATAACTTCTAGAATGCCTTCTAGTCCTGTATCTATGATCTTTTGACAATTAAATTATTGAATAATTTTCCAAGCAAATTCATGGGATGCCAAAGTACCCAGAACTTCAAGTGGCAAGGAGCAATTTACTTTGATTGTCTTTTTCAATCTATGATTCCATGAACTGTGACCAGACCAGTAACTCATATCTGTGCCCTGGGTGATTCATTTGCCTCAGTTACCCAAGCACACATTAGCAAGTGCGACACATACTTAATCTGGCTGATCAGCCCTTCCAAAGAAAGTTGTTTATTAGCATTTGGGAAAAACCAGCCTGCAAAATCTACCCAGATTCTTGGGGCCTGGCTGGCTCTCAACTGATTTCCAAAGAACTCCAAAAAACACATGGGTATTCTTTTCCTAGTGGAGGCCCAACCTTCTCTGCTCCAGTACCTCCAGCTTTGCCTGGGGGAGGGGAAGGGAACGCTGGGGGGTAAACACAAACCAGAGCCTAAGCTCCCAGGCAGGCTGACCTGGAGGTGACCCTTGGGCTGACCTAACACTCTGGTCACTCTCACCAACAGATTTGTTTATCTTGGGACCTCGGAGGCTCTGAACCCAAAAGCTTCGCCTCTAAACTCCTAAGTCCTCCCTCCTGGAGCTGGCTGCCAGTCACAGCCTAAGTGCATGTGAGACAGTGCATGATAGTGCCGGGTTTATTTACCAAACCCTGGTGTTTATGCTGCCCAGCAATCCATGGGCTGCTGAACTGAGAGAAGGCTGCTGAGAAGAGCTTCCCAAATCTCTCTATGCAGCATTTTCACCTTTATTAGAAAAGATTCCCCAGGGTCTCTCTCACAGGGAAGTCTCCGGGCTGTCTCTTCTAACAGATTAAAGGTTATTTATGGGATTGATTTGATATTGCCAAAGTGTAGAGTCTCTAGACAGGCCACTCGCCCATAAGAATTTATTTTACAAAAAGTAGAGTAATGTCAGTCGAAAGAGCAGAAAAGGAGCCCTCCTTCTCTCTGACGTCTTCGTCTTCATTAAATTGAAGGTGGGTTCAGATTCACACACGTGAGTTCATGTAGGTACCAGACAGCTCTTTCCCCAGCTTGAACACTGAATGAGAGAGTGAACAGACTCAATTCCAATAAATTACTTTCATTTTTCAGAAAGGAAGTATTTTCCCCCTGATATATAAATCCTATGGAAATCAGCTGGGAGCAGAGACCCAAAGTACTCTGCTCCTATTCCCAATTCCTGATGGGAATCCCAGTGAGTATCTTTCCCAAGTGAAGAGGGACTGATTCTCTCTTCCTGTTCTTTAAGGGAGGGATATGTGTATACATACACACTGCAGATATAGAATTCCAGATGCCTGGGGCTCACTGAGAAAAAGGAGACAGATTTTCTCCCTTCCCAACCTCTCCAGGGGATTTTCCTCTAACCAGAAGCCATGAAAATACATCTGTATCACAGAGAGGCTGATGTTCTTGGCAGGCAAGAGAAGAGATGCTTTCCTCAGAAGGCACTGAAGGAAGGAACCATACCTTTCTTTATCCCATTAAAGGTCAGGAATTGAGAAAGGCCACTCCTATAATGTTCGGAGCTTAAATAAACTGTTGTGTCTCTTCCCTGACCCACCTCCCTCAGAGCTGCTCACTCCATCCATCACTGTCACCTTTTCAAAGTGACTGCCATGACAGTTCATGATCATTAACTAGTAATGGTGTGCTTTGTATTAAGGTAAAGGCACATCAAACACGGGGGTTCCACCATTGGCAGGGTAAAGTATAGAAAAGGAGGGGATCAGGGGAGAGAGGAAGGGAGATACTACCCC
Organism: Petaurus breviceps papuanus; assembly: GCF_028583685.1. Classification (NCBI taxonomy): domain Eukaryota; kingdom Metazoa; phylum Chordata; class Mammalia; order Diprotodontia; family Petauridae; genus Petaurus; species Petaurus breviceps. The sequence goes on along the minus strand of NW_027186304.1, from coordinate 35,964,491 downwards.
CTGGAGTTGGTAGAAAAAAAAATTTGAAAACTGACTCCGAAAAAACTCCAAACAAAATGCCCTCATATACCTTAGGATGGAAGTTTGCCCCATTATATTTTTCTGGAGTCAGTCAGTTAGTCAATAACATTTTTAATCCCTAACCACATAAATGCCAGACAGCTAGGAGGTGCAGCAGATAGAGTGCCAGGCCTGAAGTCAGGAAGATTCATCTTCCTGAGTTCAATTCTAGCCTCAGACACTTACTAGCTGTGTGACCCTGGTCAAGTCACTTACTCCTTATTTCAGTTTCCTACAAAAATGGGCTTGAAAAGGAAATGCCAAGCCACTCTAGTATCTTTGTCAAGAAAACCCCAAATGGCATCACAAAGAGTCAGACAAAACAGAAAACCAACTGAATGATAATTATATATAAATGCTAGGCAACATTCCAAGTGCTCAGGAGACAAAGAAAGGCAAACAAATCCCTGCCCTCAAGGAATTCATTGTCTAATGGGGAGACAACATGAATAATGAGGTGCATAGGAGGCATATTCAGAGTAAATGGACAGAAATCTGAAAAGGGAAGGCAGTAGCAATTGGAAGACCAAAGAGCTCTTCCTACAGAAGACTTGATTTAGGCTGAGTCTTGAAGGAAGGAAGGAAAACCGTGCATTCCAGGCATGGAGAATGGTCGATAAGAGGCATAGAATCAGGAATGGGAGTCTTCATTTGCAGGAACTGGAAGTGGAACAGGGTTGCTGGATCATAGAGTATGTGGAAGGTAACAAAGCATAACAAGTCTGGAAAGGTAGAAAACTGCCAGATTAATAGGCTTCATTAACAAAAATGAAGGGGCAGTGAGGTTGCTCAGAGGATAGAGCAGTGGGCCTGGAGTCAGGAAGACTCATCTTCCCGAGTTCAAATCTGGGCTCAGACCGTGTGACCCTGGGCAAGTCACTTTACCCTGTTTTCCTCAGTTTCCTCATCCGCAAAATGAGCTGGAGAAGGAAATGGCAAAACCATTCCAATATTTTTGCCAAGAAAACCCCAAATAGGGTCATGGAGAGTCAGATATGACTGAAATAACTGAACGACAACAAGAACCAAGGAATCATAGAGTTAGGATGAATTTTGGAGACCATGTAGTATAGAGTAAAGAATACTGGATTTGGAATCAGAAGACCTGGTTTGAAATCCTGTCACTTACTACCTGGGTGATCTTGGACAAGTAACTCAACATCTCAGAGCCTTAGCGTTTTCCTGTGTAAAATGAGGAGGTTAGACCAGATGGTCTCAAATGTCCCTCCCAATTCTAAAACTGATCTTATAATCTAGTCTAATTACCTATCAGAGAATGGCCCCTTTCTACAACATCCCCAGCAAGTGGTCATCTGACCAGTCTGAATACTCCTTGTGACAAGGAACTCAGTACCTCTATTCCATGTACAAATAATTCTAATTATTAAGGAGATATTCCTTATATTAATCTAAGACCTGGCTCCCTGTTAACTTCTGCCCCATCTTTGTTGTGCCTTCTGGAAATAGAATATAACCAGTTCTGCTATAATGCGGTATATATACATCCACAAAAAGCATTATGCTATGCAAATTGTGCAATAAAAACCACAAAACACATGGGAGGAGGTGGATTAGGAATACTACTCAGAAACTAAAAAGATAGGAGTCTAATTTTTAAAAAAAGTTTTATACATGTTAAGAGATTAAGAAATACATGAATGCTACAAGAAATAGTGATCCTGTTCTTGACCTCTATCTGCTGCTCCCCTTACCCAGTAAATTGGGTAGGCAAAAATTCTGGACCTCTGGGTCAGAAGCCAAGGGGAGAAGTGGGTAGAGGTGAGACTGGACCTTCTGCACTCACAGCTCCTACTACACCAGAAGATATACAATAGATATGGTGCTTTACCTTCACAAAGATCTGAAGTTTGCTTGTGGAAGTGGGCATAGGAAAGGTTGCAGCTTACAAATTATTGTTAAGTGGTAGAGTTTTCAGAATTCTCACTGTTTCTTAAGGAAGAAATCTTGCAGAAGCAAATTTGAAATTCGAATTATGTTCAAAATATTCCCTAATATATCAAGAACATTAGAACAAATTCACATTTTCTAAAACGTGTTCTAGCAGACCAGTAATCTCATATAAGCTAGCATTTCCACAAAACCTGTTCTTCCCCAGGTTTCTTCAATATAAGGTGTGGTTTTGGGTCTCTTCACCATGTAAGTGATGCATGAATTTGTCAAGTCCCTCCTAAAATGTAGTCCCTAGAGCTGAAAATAACACTGGATGAAATTTGACTTGCACACATTACTGCAGGACTATTAGGCCTTTGTTCCCCTAGGCATTATATTTCTGTAGCCCAGTGTGACAATTCCAATGTGAGATACTCATCCCCCTTCTCTTTCCCTGGAATGGTTCGCTCATTCCCAACCAGCACTCATGCAAGAAAGTCTAGGGGGTCTTCCAAGAGTGAGTGGGAAGTAGGCAGGGACAGCCTCCACCACAGTGCTACAAAGAAAGCTTTTTCAGGGATCCCTGTATAACCTTGGTATAGAGAGTACATTAGTACTATTTATTTACCATGTAGTTCCTGCCCTTGATGGTATACTTTCCATTTGTGCAAAATCAGTCTTTATGTAACATTAAATGAGAAGGCAAAAGAAATAATAATGGTAGCATTGACCTAATAAAAGGAAGAACTGGAATAACTATAATATTTACTCCATAGAAGGCAAAAGCAAAAATAATCAAAATGCAGAAACCAGAGTCACACTTCTATGAATGCATACAGCATCTAGGGGAGGAGAATGGTCACATATTTTCAGAAACCTAGCAGGGAGATGCTTAGATAAGGAAACCCATATATGCCTGGGACAACTTATAATTCTGACTATCAGATCTCTTTAGAGAAGAATCTATACCCTTCTGGTCTTCATCGTTCTCCTCTTGGGGAAAGCCATTTCTCTAGCCAATGCATTAGGGTCAAGCTCTTTTAGCACATGGTCACTCTTAGCAGGATGCTGAGAAAGTATTAAGCTCTTTAAGTAAAAACATATGAGCATAGCTCTCAGTAAAAAAGTAAAAAAAAAAAAAACCAAACTATCTTTCTCCTTCTGCACTCTTAAACTATATAGGGCAGTGAAGGGGATCAGGGCCACCTCTGAAAATTTCCCCGCTTTCAGGCTATGGATGGTGGTAGAAGACAATAAGCACAGATAGCTCTTCAATTAACAAAGAATGCTGCTTTCCTCTGATCACATACTAGCAGCTAATATTGCTTCCCTCCAATCAGACAGTGCTTAGCATTAGCTGCAAAGCATGGCTGTCAGCTTCTGCTTTCTGTAAGCCGTTTCTGTGTCTTCTGTGTTTGGCTTCTAGACTCCTCCTGCACTGAGCTCCTTCTCATCTCTTATCTTATTCTTCATCTGATCATCTCTCTCTGGCTTCTAATGTCTTAAATCAGGCCCTCCTTGAGAGCAATAATTAATCTCTATCTTATGATGTGAAATGGAAAAGATTCATGTTTCTGTCAAGTATGATCTCAATAACCCTTATATAACCATCTCATATTCCCCAAAAATATTTGATTTACAGATTGCAAATACTGTATTGTATATACTATAAAATTAAAGAGAGTCATATGGGGGAGGCAAAATAGAAAAGTGGGAGGTAAGGGAGAGAAATCCAATGGATTAGGATACAGAAAGAGAACTTGAGTTCAAATCCCACCTCTGATTCTCACATGCTCACTCAATGCATGCCCTGAGCAAAGTTGCTTAACTTCAGTGGACCTCAGTTTCCTCATCTGTAAAATGAGAGACTTGGATGCTTCTAACAGCCCTTCCAGCTCTAGACCAATGATCTTAAGACCCTACGTGAAAGTGAGCTGATGGACCACAATGCCCATCTTTCCTTTTTTTCCTCATCTTCTCTTGAACAAAATAGGGCAGGAAAGGGAAGTCATTGGTACCTCAGTAAATGGTCTGCTTTCAAACAATTCCTCTCGGTTCATTTGTCTAAGTAAAAGTTTTCTAACAGATACTAAAAAAAAAAATCTGTCAAGCAGCTGGATAGATGGATATAAGGCAAGGTGGATATAACCCTGGACTTAGAGCCAGAAAGATCTGAGTTCAAATTCAGCCTTGGATATATACTAGCTGTGTGAACCTGGGCAAGTCACTTAACCTTTGTTTGCCTCAGCTTCCTCAATTGTAAAATGGGAATAATAATAGCACCTAGTTTGCAGGGTATGGATCAAATGAGATAATAGCTGTATAATTATATAATATATAATATAGTAGGTGCTGTGTAAATCCTTAGTCCCTTCCCCTTTGTAGCTCTCCTAAAGCATTTTTATCTTAGGAGCTGTGTTTCTTCTCACATTGATTTTTATCAGCATTCTATCCACAAATGTTCTTTCCCTACTCCTTTCAGTAAAAAATTAAAAGTTTAAATTTTAAAAATGTTCCCGTCACAAAGCAGCAATGTATAATAATATTTGTATTTGTTGGTTTGGGGAGAGGGAGGGGATATTTTTGGCTTCCCCATCACAATGTTTACTGAAAGTAGCAGCTTATCCTCCTTTTAACTGCTATTTGGTCAGAGTGGAAGGTGGCTTTCTGAAAAACAAGTTCTGTCCTTCATTCTCTCCCCTCCCCCATCCTCACTCACTTCTATGGACCCAAACAGACCTCAGTTGTGATGGGGAAAAAATGCCTAAAGTAAAATACTTTATGGAATCCTATTCCTCCTGGACATGTTATAATCCTATTTAATTATATATTATATTATATTATATTATATTATATTATATTATATTATATTATATTATATATTATAATCCTATTTAATCATTTATTCAAATTCTTTAAAAGAAATTGAATCCAGGATAATGTTATTTTTAAATTTCATTCCAATTTTTAATTCATGGTGGAGTAGATGTGGATTCAAATGGTGTCTCTGTTACTACTAGTTGTATTACCTTGGATTTAACCTATTTAAAATAATTTTCCTCATCTATAAAGAGGGAAGATGAGGGAGATCAGACTAGGAAATCTCTAAATTCAGAGCTGTGCTGGTAAAGATTTAACAAAGAACTCTCTAAAGTACCAGGACACACTTTTCTTTATCATTCTCTTAAGTCTAGATAATCATCAAAACAATGAATCAAGTCTGATTTGTCAGATTTCCAAGGTGGGCTCTTTCTGAAGCTTCTGCAGGAGCTGGTTCCAGCACATCCCCATCTAAATTATCTATCTAAATATCCAGATCTAGCATTCTAGGGTTCTATGAATTCGGTTCCTTATACATATGCGACAGGGTTATGTTAAAACTATTAGACCCACCCCAGATTTCCATGTCATTACCATAGAATTTGCATTTCTGGGCTCCACTCTTTCAGGATTCCAAACTCAGGTGATCATTTCCTTCTGGAAGCTTCTCTTGATGCCAATAGTAACTAGCGCTCTCTCTGTCCTCTATAATTATCCTGAATTTACTTATCCATATACAAGCTAGAGAGGCAACTATGTGGTACAGTGGACAAAGCACTAGCCTGGAGTCAGAAGAGCTAAGTTAAAATCTAGCCTCAGACTCTTAATAGCTGTGTGACCCTGAGAAAGTCACTTAACTCTGTTTGTCTCAGTTTCCTCATCTGTAAAATAAACTGAAGAAGGAAATGGCAAACCACTCCAACATTTCTGCCAAGAAAACCCCAAATAGAGTCACAAAGAGTCATCCATGACTGGAAAAAAAAATGACTGAACAACAATATATATGCTAGATCCACCCTGTCCCTACAGCAGAATATACTTGTAAGCTCATGCAGAGAAAGAACTCTTTTCAGTTTTATATCCCTTTGCCTAGCAGCAAAGAGCCAAATTTAGGGTCAGGATTATAGCATCAAAAATTTAGACCTGAAAGGACCTTAAAGGCCAAATAGTCCAATGCCCTCACTTTGCAGAGAAGAAAATTGAGGCCCAAAGAACTCAAGTGTCTTGAGTTCAGGTCCTCTGCCTCCGCATTCTCTGCTCTTCTCATGGTGCCATGATGCCTTCAGCTGAACTGAACTGAATTGGATTGATCTGACTTGGTCTCCCTTATCACAGTCTTTAGTCAACCCCACTTTTTTTTTTTTTACAACCCAGACTGAATAGCCTCAAGGATTCATGTGGAGAAGGGAAAATAAAGTGACTCATCTAAAAGGTATTTCAAGAGCCCTGAAACTGAATATTGGAAAGTGGCCTATAAACATCTACCACCCACCTGAATCACTGTGGCTGGAGATTATAGCCTTGCCCCTCCCTGGCCCATTCCACATTAGACACTACTCCCCTTAGGAGGTGCTTTAGGGACTGCTTTTCTTCTTCCAGACTGCCCAAGAAGCTGAAGTGGAGATGAGGTTGACAGAAGGAAGGTTGCTGAGAGTCAAAGGGGAAGGAATTAGTCATTTATTAAGCACCAATTGTATGCCAAGCACTGCGCTAAGCATTTTTACAAATATTATCTCATTTGAATCTCACAACAACCTCAGGAGGCAGGCAGGTGCTATTATTATCCCTATTTGACAGCTGAGGAAACTTAGGCAAATAAGGATCATACAACTACTAAGCATCTGAAGCAGTATTTGAACTCAGGCCTTCCTGACTCCAGACCCAGTACTGTACTATCCAACTGCCTCTATATGAAAGAAATGAGAAACCACAGGCTTGTTTGGAGGGGTTCCTGTTGCCAGAACCTTTGAGGCCTTCAAATACTTAGGTGCCACAAGGGTGATTTGTAACAAGGATCATCGTAGAATTTCAGAACTAGATGACCTCACAACTTAACAGTGTTGGGAAATTTTTGAGTCTGGGATCCGGGAGAACCCAAGGAGAATCTTACCTATTAACAAATCTGTAAGACTGGGAGTCACATAAAGTGAAGAGCCAGGCTAGAAGGAAAAGAAGTTTAATAGGTCACTGTTTGCTGGTAGTGGTGTTAGCTTCCTAGGGTACAGATTTGGCTCATATAGCTTTTCCAGCACTGCTTAGAATATACAGCCAGTCAGCAATTCTCTACAGGCTTTGAATGAACCACTAGTTCTAGGAAAGATGATTTGGAAAGTTCCTAGTTGGGGATGCGCTAGGTGGCACAGTGGATAGAGTGCGGGGCCCGGAGTTAGGGAGATTCATCTTCCTGAGTTCAAATCCAATCTCAGGCATCCAATAGCTGTGTGACCCTGGGAAAGTCACTGAACCCTGTTTACCTCAGTTTCCTCATCTATAAAATGAGTTAGAGAAGAAATGGCAAACCACTGCAGCATCTTTGCCAGAAAACCCCCAGATATGGTCAAGGAGATTTGGACACAACTGAAAATGACTCAACAGTAATAACTATTGTAAAAAGATGTAGGGCCTGGAGTCAGGAAGACTCATCTTCCATGAGTTCAAAGACAGCCTCAGATATTTACTAGCTATGTGACTCAGGGCTAACCTTGTTTACCTCAGTTTCCTCATCTGTAAAATGAGCTAGAGGGAAAAAATTGTTAACCACTACAGTAGCTATACCAAAAAAAAAAATCCCCATATGGGATCCCAAAGAGTAAGATGTGACTGAAAAGACTGAATGAAAGCAACAAAAATCTATCATGAAGCAGTGAAAAAGACAGTCTGCATGACAAAACCAACTATTTATAAATTCATCCCTGATATTCTGATGTGTGACACCGATCATTTAAAAAACATAGAATACGTCATTTGCTATCAACTTGACATTCTCGATTTTGTTCTAATTTGCTACAAGCAGGTTAACTCTTCAGTCCATACACAAAACATGGTCTATTGGTATGTAAAAAGCAATAAACACTCTCCCTTGACGCTAAAAACCTATATATCACCTCCTTAATCATTATTAACACCCGCTGAGGTCTGACTAAATAATCTCTAGGCTCTTTTTCCAGTTCTGCAAAGCTCGAAGTCAGAGCACAGAATCTCAGAGTTGGAAAGGACCTCAGAGATCGTCCAGGGGAACAGAAGCCCTTTCTGTTTCTGTTTTTGTATTCCTCAGCCCCTTCCATGGAGTCTCACCCATGGTAGGGGCCTTTAAACTGCCTGTTAAACTAAATTTAACTTAACCCATTCCAGCCCACTCCTGAAAAATAATTCCTTCCACACACTGCCAAATTTCTGTTTCCCAAATCACAGATGAAAAAACTGAGACCTGCAATCGGAATTCAGGTTTCTTGCCTCCTTTCTATGCCACCATAAGGGCTTTAAACTTAGATCACAAGTTCTCAAGACTAGCCATTGTCCCTAAACCAGTCAGTACAAACAGACTGTCTCTGGCCTTTGGTGCTCTCCCCCCCCCACCCAAAAGGTAGAAGTGAGGATAATTCAGGAAGTGAGAAGGGGTCTAGCCATAGGAAATTAGCTACCCAAGTTGTCCTTCATAAACTCTACAGCACAAGTCTACTTACTACTGATGTCTGTCATCCAGAATTATTTTGTAAACACTGTTGTGCAAAATGGCTTAAATGATTCAAGTGATTATTTACTGATTTAAGAGTATTTCAATATTTTATTCTCCAGAAGGACTTTCGAATGATACAAGGCAAATTAAAAAAAAAAAAAAAAGACTCAAGCTGTACCATTTGGGGAGGGGGGAGTGAGAGGGGAGGAGGAAAGTTAAAATGAAGTTCTTTGTTATCATCATCTCCAAACTTCTCTAGGCTACTTCAAAAATGATCATTGAGTGAAGATCCTGGGATCATAGACAGGTAAGAAAAGTGATGTGCAGGAGCGCCTAGGTGGCACAATGAATAGAGCACTGGCCCTGGAGTCAGGAGGACCTGAGTTCAAATCCAGCCTCAGACATTTGAACACTTACTAGCCGTGTGACCTTGGGCAAGTCACTTGACCCCAATTGCCCTGGTTTCCCCCCTCCAAAAAAACCCCAAAAAACAAGAAAACAAGAAAAGTGATATCCAGGCTAAGAAAGATTAAGGGAATCAAGGTAAAACAGCTAGTTAAGTGGCAGAGGCAGGGTTCACATCTCCATCTTCTGACATTAGATCCAGTGGCTTTTTTCCCCTACACCTTGCTGTCTCTAACATGCCCTCTTCCATTAACTAGCTGTGTGGTCTGGGATGAAGCATCTCATCTTCCTGGGCCTCAATTTCTTTTAGTGTAAAATTAGAGGGTTGAATTAGAATATATTAGACTAGAATATATATATATACATATATGTATATTATATATGTATAATATATGCAATATATGTGTGTAGCTATAACTCTATGGATACAGACATAGAGCTACAGATATACACATATACAAATATGTAGATATAGAGATATAATAGCCTGACTTGCATGGAGGAAGGGTGTTAGGATATTACTTCCACCGTAAGGTAGAATATAATACTATTTTGATGTTCAGTTGTGTCCAACTCTTCGTGACCCCATTTGGGGTTTTCTTGGAAAAGATGCTGGAGTGGGTTTGCCATGTCCTTCTCCAGCTCATTTTACAGATGAGGAAGCTGAGGTAAACAGGGTCAATTGACTTGCCCAGGATCACACAGCTACCGTGTTTCCCCGATAATAAGACCTATCCAGAAAATAAGCCCTCCCCTTACTGTGTAAGATTCCTCTAAAATAAGCCCTCCCCCGAAAATAAGCCCTATTGAGATTGCTACTGTAGTGAAGGTGATCCCCTGCGCTACACGCTACATTACGGTACCCTCTGTATGCACCGCCCCCCCCCCCCGGATGAAACACACGCTGCGCTCCAAGCTGCATCCAATCAGAGCTGCAGCAGTGAGCGCGTCATCCTGTTCTTCCCCAGTGATTTGCTTATTGAATAAAGGTACATTTTTTTGTTCACATTTACCTGTTTATTAAAATTGCTGTCAATGTTCATTAAAATAAGCCCTCCCCTGAAAATAAGCCCTCTGGTGGTTTTCTGTCCAAAAAATTAATAAGACGGTGTCTTATTATCGGGGAAACATGGTAGTAAATGTCTGAAGCTGTATTTGAGCTCAGATCTTCCTGACAACCAGCCTGTCACTCTATCCGCTGCACCATCTAGCTGCTGCGTATAAGGTAAGTTTCATTAAATTGCCAATGATGAGTTACATGTGAAAAAGCATTAGAAAAGACATTATGGAGAACAGAGATGTCATAATGTAATGAAAAGAAAACTGTTTGGAATGATAAAGTAGATAAAGAGGTAGAGTTAGAGAAATAGGTAGATAGGTAAAGTAGTTAGGTAGATAGATATAAAGATAGATGATAGACAGACAGACAGATATAGATAGATAGATGGATAGATAGTCTATATGAGCTTGGACCAATCATTTATAGGAAAATTGGACTAGATGACCTCTGAGCTCTCTTCTAGCCCTAAATCAGTGATTTAAGATTCTATGTATGACCCGAAGAGGGGGCCATCATGCATGGAGAATGAGAAATAATGACAGGCTAGCCCATGTGTTACACTAGTATGCATGAAATATTAAAAGGCCAGGAGGAAGATCTCCCATTTGGAAGATCCTCTATCAAGGTTTTATGGAAGAACAGGAGGGACAAGAATCAAAAAGGATGAAAATATGAGTAGGTCATGATCTACATTGTTGGAAAGAGAACTGTCATCATGTTGATCACAGGCTTATTAAAGTTGAAGAAAGTGCTTCCTCATAACCATTCTTTGAGATGAATAACATAAGTGTTACAATCCCCATTTTACCATATGGGCAAATTATTTGCCTAACCACCACACTACTGAAAAAAGTCAGAATTGGTCTCATCACTTGCCCTGCCTCTACAACACCTCTCATATTCCACCCCTTTTCTTTATTCACATAGCTACCATCTTAGTTCAGGCCTTCATCACCTCAGTCAGTCAATAATGACAGCAAGCTTTTATTAAACACCTACTATGTTACAGTCACTGTGCTAAGCACTGGGATACAAAGGGTCAAAGGATATGCACATTTTTATAGATATTTGGGAGTAGTTCCAAATTGCCTTCCAAAAGGACTGGATCAGTTCACAACTCTGCCAACAATGCATTTGTGTTCCAATTTTCCCATATCTTCTTTAGCCCTTATAATTTTCCCATTTTACCATGTTAGTCAATCTAATAGATGTGATGTGGTACCTAAGAGCTGTTTTGCTTTGCATTTCTCTAATCAATAGTGATTTAGAGCATTTTTTCATATAACCATATATATCTTTCATTTCTTCCTCTGAAAACTACCTGTTCATATCCTTTAGCCATTTATCAACTGGGGAATAAATTGTATTCTTATAAATTTGGCTCAGTTCTGTATATATTTTAGAAACGAGGGCTTTATCAGAGACAGTGGTTGTAAAAATTCCTTCCCATTTTTCTGCTTCCCTCTAATCTTGGTTGTATTGGCTTTGTACAAAAACTTTTCAATTTAATGTAATTTAAATTGTCCATTTTGCATTTCATAATGTTCTCTCTCTCTCTTGTCACAAATTCTTCTATTCTCCATAAATCGACAGGTAAACTATTCCTTGCTCTCCTAGTTTGCTTATAGTATCAGCCTTTATATCTAAATCATGTACCCATTTCGACTTTATTTTGGTATACAGTGTAAGATGTTGGTCTATGTTCAATTTCTACCATACTGTTTTCCCAGTTTTTGTCAAATAGTAGGTCCTTATCCCAGAAGCTGGAGTCTTTGGGTTTATCAAACAGTAGATTACTATAGTCATTGACTGCTGTGTCTTGTGTACCTAACCTATTGCACTGATCCACTGCTCTATTTCTTAGACTAGGGATACAATGAAAGATATAAAACAATCCCTGACTTCAAGGAGCTCACAATCTAATCTCACCTTTCACCTAAATTGTTACAAAGGTCTCCTAATTTTCTCCCTGCATCAAGCCTCTCCCCACTCTGGTGCCCTATGTGCAGCTGCCAAAGAGATTTTCATTAAGCACAGACCTGACCATGTCATTCCTTAACTCAATAAACTCCAGTGGCTCCTGTTACTTCTAAGATCATATATAAATGACTCCATTCAGTTTTTTAAGCCTTTCACAACCTGGCCCCAAGCTATCATTTTAGCCTCATTGTATATAACTGGTCTCTATCTCCCCAACTTCTAGTGCCTTCCTTTCCAAAGTATCTTGCATTTTATTATTTTATATTTATTTTATACTTACAGTTAGATGGCCAGTGTATGTAGTACTACACCTAGAATAAGTAAGACCTGAGTTTGAATCCAGCCTCAGATGCTCACTGATTTGTGAGAGTTTGGGAAAATCACTGAAGCTCTCAGTTTCCTCATTTGTAAAATAGGGTTAATAATAGTGCTTAGCTCCCAGGGTTGTTATGAGGATAAAATGAGATAATATTTGTAAAACATTTTAAACACTTTAAAGTACTATATAAGTGATATTATTATTGATATAATTATGTAACTCAGTTGATAGAGCACTGGTCTTGGAATCAGGAAGACTCATGTTCATGAGTTCAAATCTGGCCTCAGACACTTAGTAGCTGTATGACCCTGAGCAAGTCACTTAACCCTGTTTGCCTTATTTTCTTATCCATAAAATGAGCTGGAGAAGGAAATGGCAAGCCACTCCAGTATTTTTGCCAAGAAAACCCTAAGAGGGGCCACAAAGACTCAGACACTACTGAAAAATAACTAAACAACAATACATACGCACATGTAAAATCTCCATTGACCAGGGAATAAGGTTGGTTTCATTTTTTTGTCTTCCCATGACCTCGAGTGTGATAGGCACATAATAAATGCTTGATTGATTGATTCACTCTAGTACCTCATATAAAACCACTACACCTTGTTACCTGTTTGTCTCAGTTTCCTCAAACTATAAAATGAGAATAATAATAATCTCACCAACCTCCAACAGTTATTGTGAGGATAAAATATATTGCTATGATAATTGGAAAGCTCTTAGCACATAAGTGCCACATCCATGTGAGCTCTTAGCTATTCCAGCTCTAACATTTTTCAAACTCTGTGTTGAGAGTCCCTATGAACCTTTTACAACGAGTGGCCATATAGTCCAGCAGGGTGTTTCAACAGCACTGCCTAGACATGCCAACCCAGGCTAAAATCATAGAAAATCTACATAGGAAACTTCTGGAGATCGCTTAGTAGTTTTTTAGCTGCTGAAACTCTAATATTCTACGGTTTAGAGTGTTCAGCCCTTCCCTTCCCTCCCTCCATCCCCTCAACTCAGATGTATCAAACTGCTGCCTTGCCACATGGGGCACAGCCCTTAAGGACAGCGGGTATAGATTCAGTTTTTAACTAGATGATAGGAGACCTCGACAGAAGCGCACCCTCCCCACCCCCATCCCACTGTCAGACTTTGAAAAGAACATGTTGGAGACTGAGTACAATTTAATTCAAGCTTCTGGTGGAAATTGCAGTTGGTTTACAATGAAACCTTGGGACATGTGAGCCCAAAAGGAAACTTTCAAGGTTCTAGGCAAGTGAGAACAAGGGCCTTGTATTGACATTGTAACTTTATATAAACTCTATTCCCTGGACATTATTTTTTATAGAGGACGACAAATCATGATAGTCTGTAGGGGTTTTTTTAAATAGTGCTTTTCATCACAAAGGGCTTACCATCCATCCCAATAGCACCTCCAACAGGCAGAAGAGAGTACTGCTGCCCTGCTGCCCTGTCCTGTAGACAAGTTAGCTAAAGCTACTCCATACACTTCTATCCCACAGCCACAAGAAGGGATGGGGGAGAGGAAAGGGGAAACCAGCTGCCCACACCTCTAAGTTGGAAGTGCAAATTTATTACTGTACAAAGTACAGTTTGAGCAGAACTGAGGAGGGGGGACAAGTCACAGATCTGGAAGTTGGAAAAAGCTCTTACTTTGGAACCATGAAAGTATTTGACCCTATTTCCCTATACCCTTAAACACACCAGAGTGAACACTAGCCCTCAGCAATATTATGAAGCAGGCAAAGTTTGAATTGTGCTTTCTGGCTATCCTGGCCCCTCCTCTCTTCTCCTTCTCCCTCCTCTCATTCTCAAATTCCTAATCAACTGATGTTCTTTCCAACCTATCCCTAGCAGGTTAGCATATTTCATTATGGGGTGCCCCCAAGAACTTTATTATTTTAAGGCAAAAATTTATTGAATATTCAGTCATAAAGACATTGTATTCAAGTCAAGTCAACAATTTATTAAGTGCCTACTATGTGGGAGACTGTGGCTAAGTGTTATTGTGTAGGAGTTCCTACTATGTTCTAAAACTTAACCAAATTTAATTCTTTAAATTAACAACTAAGCTTTCTTTTAAAAGGCAGACTTTAAAAATGGAACACAAAATAATTTTTGACACACTAGGGTGTGTCTGCACACACCCAGAATTCATTCCTTTATCAAAAATCTGCTTTTTAAAAAAGATCAAATAAATTATCTTCACACTAAGGGCTAAATAATGACAATCCTAGTTTTGAAGCTGAAAGACACCTTCAAGATCTCAGCCAATCCCATCATTTTACGGGTGAGGAAAAAGGTCCATAGAAGTTTAAGGGACTGGCTTCAGCTCACACCGTTAAGTGTCAGAGCCTCTGATTCTAAATCCCGGACTCTTTTCTGACACCCCATTCTCCCTCCAATCCACGGATACAGTTTTATTTATGGCTGCAAAGTGTTTGAGATAAATTAACTCCTCAGATCCCCTGGAAGGTAGACAGTGTAGCATCAGAGGCAGCTAGATGGCACGATAGTGCACAGAACACTGTGCCTGGAGTCAAGAAGAACTGAATTCAAATGCAGCCTGAGGTACTAGTTGCACACTAGCCCTTAATCTTTGATTACCTCAGTTTCCTCATCTATAAAATGGAAATAATAATAGCACCTACTGCCGAGAGTAGTTGTGAGGATCAAAAGAGATATAATTGTGAATCATATATAATATACACAGTGCCTAGCACATAGTAAGTTATCATTATTGGGGCAGCTAGTTTGCACAATGCATAGTGTGCTGAGCCTGGAGTCAGGAAGACATGAGTTCAGATACAGCCTCAAATGCTTACTAACTGTGTGACTGACACTGGGCAAGTTTACCTATTTACCTCAGTTTCCTCATCTGTAAAATGAGAAGGAAATGGCAAACCACTCCAGTATCTTTGTCAAGAAAACCCCAAACAGGGTCACTGAATCTGACGAGAAATGAAAAATGATTGAACAACGAAAATTATTATTACTATTCTCCTCATTTATAAATGAGGGAGTTGAAAGGGCTTGCTAAATGTGGTGGAACCAGGAAGTGAGAGAGCTGAGACTCATGATTTCTGGCTCCAACCTCTTCAACTCCCAAATGAGATTCACCTTTACCCTTTTTCAGGGCTATTTTGCATTTGAAGAAGGGACAAAACTTGGGATGAGTTCTAATTTTGGGATTTCAGGCATGAGGCAGCTGAGTAATGACAATATTTGGAAAGAAGGGCATGGAAGAAGACATCTTGGTAAGTCACTGTGTTCCTTTCACTCTTAAAGTCTATCTTTGCTCCTATCTGCATCCAGTGAGGAATGTTGTCCAGGACCAGAGGGTTTGTCCACTGGAGTTTTTAATCTAGTTATCCGAATCTAGTGTCCCATTATTTATTAATTTTTGTTTATTTATTCATTTGTTTGTTTCTGCTATAGCTTCCTGCATCCCTCAGAGAAATGGCATTCTAAATGGGGAAGACTCTTAAGAAAATACTACCATGTACTACTATGTGACCTTGTCACTTACCTTCTTTGAGTGTCAGCCTCTTTATTTGTAAGATGAAAGGGTTGGACAAGATGGTATCCAAGGCCCCTTCCGGCTTGAAATCTAAGCAATATCTTTATATCCTTCCCCTCGTCTCTGCACCAGCACTGGGAAGAAACCAGCAAGCCATTATAACATCACGGAAATCATAATCTGCAGCGAGGGTTTACTTGGTTTAAGATAAAACACAAAAACCATTTGTCCAACATTTATTCTATATCTGCTGCCAAAGAAAACTTGAAGCAACTTAGAAAATCAAAGAGTAAGAGATGAGACAATGAAGAATAAAGAATAAAGCAGAAGAGGCAGCTAGGTGTTGCAGTGAATAGAGCACTGGCCCTGAAGTCAGGAGGACCTGAGCTCAAATCAGGCCTCAGACACTTAACACAAAAACTAGCCAGGTGACCTTGGGCAGGTCACTTAACCCCAATTGCCCTCTAAAAAAAAAAATAAAAAAAGAATAAAGCAGAATGAAGATCTAAATAAGGGAAGCAAAGGGAGGAGAGGCTGCCAGGCACCCAGGATAATTGCTGCAATTCGGCATGGAATTTTTTTTCATATATCGGTATATTTAAATGTTTACATGACAAGGGACCATACTACCTCTGGCCTCTGGCTCCCCATTTTCATGGCTGATGACCAGGGTCTCTTAAAGTCCCAAATTCAAGCCCTATTTCAGAGTAAGGGAGATAATCTCTCTTAGACTACCTCCTCCTCTTCCTGCTGTCTGAACCCAGAGGATGGGGCTAAGATTCTGACTCCAGAACCCCTAGATATAGGGCTCTCTCTCTGTAGGATAGTGTAGTGGCAACCACACTGGCCCACCCAGGACGGCTGCTAGCACAGGTTCTTAGATCTGCTATCCTAGGGAAAATAGCTGTTCAAGGGTCAACAATCTTTTTTTTAAATTACATTCATTAGTTCAGGGGGGAAAATCAGCACCCTGAACTTCAGAGAAAATGCAAACAAAGAAAATAAAAACAGAGAAATAAGGACAAATAGGGCTTCTAACTGTTTGAGACATTAGCACAGATGAACAAACACATCCAGCTGTCTGACAAAGGCAATACATACACAGTTATCAGAGAGAGAAGCACCAACATCCAGGTTTTTCAAAGGTGGGGGGCTCCTTAAATGCTACCCAGAGTCTCATCTGGTCAAATCACAGAAACACTCTTCCAATGAGTGAGCCCCAAAGCAAAATGCTCACCTCAGAGTATATATACCTTCTCAGAGTCAGAAGGCATCACAATGCCTAACTAGAAATTAGCAAAAGGTGTGAAAGCTTTCCTAAAAGCAAGCCTCCCCTAAGCAAGCTTCCCTTGATGGGCTCCACCTGAGGCCTATTAATGGGTGGGGAAGATCTTGTATCCCACTAACATTACGAGTAGATATGATATAAGGGGGCCATAATTAATAAATCAGTCAACAAGTACTTATTAAGCATCTTCTGTGTGCCAGGCTGTGCTAGGCCATGGGGATACAAAGGCAAAAACCTTTGTATGTAGAGAAATGATAACAATAACAGCCCTTTATATATATTTTCTCCCCTAATAACAATAACAACTCTATTGAAGTTGGCAGTATTATTATTCCTTTTTTTTTTTTTTTTGCTTTTTGGAGGGCAATTGGGGTTAAGTGACTTGCCCAAGGGCACATGGCTAGTAAGTGTGTTAAGTGTCTGAGGCCGGATTAGAACTCATTATTCCTATTTTTATATATATGAGATTTTATATACATATGTATTATTCCTCTCTATATATATTATTCCTATTTTTATATATATGAGAAAACTGAGTCTGTGCTCAGGGTCATTATGTTAATTAGTCTTAATAATAGTTAATAAGTTAATATTATTAGGGGCAGCTAGGTGGTGCAGTGGATGGAGTTTCAGGCCTGGAGTCAGATTCATCTTCCTCAGTTCAAATCTGGCCTCAGACACTTCCTAGCTGTGTGACCCTGGGCAAGTCACCTAATCCTGTTTGCCTCAGTTTCCTCATCTGTAAAATGAGTTCGAGAAAGAAATGGTAAACCACTCCAGTATCTTTGCCAAGAAAACCCCAAATATGGTCACAAAGAGTCAGACACAACTGAAACAACTGAACGACAACAAGCTAATAAATGTCTGAGGCAAAACTCAAACTGAGGTCGTCCTGACCCAAGATACAGGATTCTGTACGTTTTTTTTTTTTCAGGCCAAAACAATAGTTTATTATTTCAGCATTCAGCAACATCTCAGCCATCAAAAATAAAACTTTAACACCAAGGATGGAAGGAAGACTTCTCTACAGTGTAATTAGGTAGGCTGCATGAGTAGGCCCCCAGGGCACCACAGGTGGGAAGGATGATGGGTTATTCATTCATCCAATAAACTAGGAAGCACAGAATTCAGGGGCCCACTGCTCATTTCTGGGCTGGCATAAGGTCGTCAATGGACTGGCCCTGCTCCAAACACATCTCCATCTCAATGAGCAACTTCACACCATCCACCACCATCTGCACCAGCTCCACCTCCAAGAAGCCCAGGCAGTCAGCAATGGAGATGTCAAAGACACCACCCACAGCTGCTGTATCCACACTCCTGTCCACCTCTTCTGCAGCCTTAGTTTCTTAAGCACCTCACCAAACTTCTCGTTCTTGCCCAGATGGGGGAGTTTGATGTGGACACCTGCACAGAGGCCTGTGCCCAGGTTGGAGGGGCATGTCAGGATGTAGCCCAGGTGAGGATTCCACATGAACTCGTAGTTCTTGGTCTTAAAAAGGGTTTCAATCTGGGTGATCCCTGTGCAGAAACATGTGAACACCTCCTTCATGTTACCTCCCTTCTGCATGGAGATGACCCTCAGATGATCTTCCTTATTGATCCACACCAGAAGGTCTTGTCATTGTGCCAAATGCTCCAGCCATCGGGCCAGTCTCAGGCCATGCCAGAAGCCAAGAGGTGTGGGGAGACAGGCTTGTCGAAGAGGAAGTGGTCATCGATCAGCTGTTGTTCCTGCTCAGTCATGTTCTTCAAAGCATAGTACTTCCCATTCAGGTCACCTTCCAGGCTGGCCGGAGCTTCCACAGACAGCTTCTCTATGGCCCCCTTGGCTTCAATGTGGGGGCAGGCAGAATCCTCGGATGCTCTGGCCAGCTCAAACACAAGAACTCAGCACATAGTTAGGATCCAGGTCATCACCACCCTGCAGATTGTCAGGGTTAAGATCAGTCTTATGCTCATCTGAAGGCTTGTAGCCTCCATGTCAGTCCTCAATGACAGGATCAAACAGTTCCTTGAACATGTCATTGCTCTCTTCATCTCCAGCTACACAGCCCACAGTCACAATGAATAGGTGCTCTGGATTGTCCACACCGATCTGGATGACATCATCCAGAGTGAAGTCGCTTGGAGTAGCCTCATCGAAGAGTTTTGCATACAGCTCAGGAGTCCGCACCTTAGTCAAGTGGTTGTTGTGCAAGGAGAGGTCAGAATATTCCTCCTCTGTGGGGAAGCAGGACTTCAGCATGTCTTGGCTATTGGAGAATGGCATGATGGCAGGAGGTGAGGGTGCGCCGAGGGTCTCAGAAGGTGAGAAGGTTGGGAGGACGCTGCTGCTACTGCCACTGCTGCACTGAGATCCCAGGCCACCTAAGCCCGAGCTCAGTCACCCAGATTCTGTACATTATGCCATTATGCTTCTACATGTAAGGAACAGTAAGAAAGCCAGTTTGGTTGGAGCAGAGAGTTCATGGAGAGAAATAATATGTAAGATAGGCCTGGTATAATGAGATCATGTTGCAAAGAGCTCTAAATGCCAAACAGAGGAATTTATATTTGATTCTAGAAGTAACAGAGACATTGCAGTTCTTGATTAGGGGATGGAAGATGACATGGTTATCCTACAGCTCTAGGAAAATCATTTTAGCAGTTTGGAGAATGGATTGGAGTAGAAGGAGATTGAGGAAGAGAGATCAATTAGGAGGTTATTACAAATAGTTGAGGCAAGAGTAGATGAGGGGGCAGTAAGGTGGCGGAGTGGATAGAGCACCAACCCTGGAGTCAGGAGTACCTGAATTCAAATCTGGCCTCAGATACTTACTAGCATGTGACCCTGGCCAAGTCACTTAACCCTGATTGTCTCAAAAAAAAAAAAGGCACTGATAAGGACCTGAATTTCAGGGGTGGCTCTGTTTGGAAAAGGAGATGTTCTATGACAGATGTTGTAGAGCAGAAGTGTCAGACTCCTCCACTGTGGGCTTGATGCAGTTTGGCAAAACTCCCCAGTTCACCAAATTAAAATGCAATTGGTACATGTTTCACAAAATAAATAAAAATACAAAACAACATAGATAGTATTAATTTGTGATTTTCTTTTTTTCTTTTTTTTTTTAAAGCATTTGGAATGAAGTAACTTGCCCAAGGTTACACGGCCAGTTTTTTTTTTGTGTGTGGATGTTAAGTGTCTGAGGCCAGAACTGATCTTGGGTTCTCCCAACCCTGGGGCCAGCACTCTACTCACTACGCCACCTAGCCGCCCCTATTTTGTGATTTTCTAAGCCAATATGCAGAGCCAATATCCCAGGGATGTTGCTTTTTGCGTTTGATTGTTGCTGTTTTCAAAGAGAATCAATGACATCACAGGGTGATATCTTGACTCATGCATGGATTGAAGTGAGGCAGAATTGCACAGAGTCCTCAGCCTCACTCTCTCTTACAGAATCATTGAAGCTCAGTGGCAAGACAAAAGTCAGGACAACTGGCAATGCAGTAGAGGACCTTGGCGTCTTTGATGTGTCTCACCAAGCTAAAGGTAAAACTGACAGTATTTGGCAGCTGATTGAATTTGTGGAGTAAGGGAGAGTGAGCAGTCATGATATAACATGAATGTAGTATGTCTGGGTGACTAGAGAGATAGTAGCAACCTAAATGGAAATAGGAAAGTTCAGAGAAAGATGACTTTGGGGATGGGATGGGGGAATAAAATGAGCTCTGTTCTGAACATGCTGAGTGTGGGACATCTGTTTCAAAATGTCCAGTAAGGCAGCTGGTGATATGGAATAAGAGTTTGAGAGAGATACTATGACTGTATATTGAGATCTAGAAGTCATCTGCTTGAAGATGATAATTAAACCTATGGGAGACAATGGGCTCAATAGGTGAAAGAGTATAGAGAGAAAAGAGGACCCAGAACAGAGCCTTGGATGACATCCATAGTTAATTTATATGATACATAGATGATTAGCCAGTAAAGAGGACTGAGGAGATAAAGGCAGGCAGGCAGAAGGAAAACTAAGAGAGAATAATGACATGACAACCCAGAGAGGAAAGAATCTATAGGATGAAAGGGTGATGAGCAGTGTCAGAGGCTGCAGAGAGGTCAAGAAGGAGGAGGAGAGAGAAATAGTCATTATATTTGGCAAATAAGAGACCATTGGCTAATATGGAAATATGTTTTGCATGACTACACATATATAACCCATAGCAAATTGCTTGCTGTCCCAGATTGGAGAAGGGAAGAAGAGAGGAAGAGAATGAGAGAGAGAGACAGA
>NW_027186304.1:35896836-35943090 GCF_028583685.1 Petaurus breviceps papuanus | reverse complement strand
GAGAGAGAGAGAGAGAGAGAGAGAGAGAGAGAGAGAGAGAAACAGAGAGAGAGATATCATCAGTTACTCTGGGGAAAGTAGTTTCACTTAAATGTTGAGTTCGGAAGCCAGACAAAGTCAAAGGAGAGGAAGTGGAAGCCATGAGTCTAAACAGCTTTTTCAAAGACTTTGGCAGAGAATAGAAGACATGTAGGAAAATAGCTTGAGGGGACGGCACAGTCTTGTAGATTTATTACAGGATTATTTAATTATTATTATTTAAGAGTTATTAAGGATGGGGAAGAAGTAGGCATATTTATAGGCCACCAGAAAGGAGACAATAGAGAAGGAGAAACTGAAAATTGGAAAGAGAAAGGGGATGATAGGGAAGTGATCAATGAGGCTCCAAATCATTTCCTGCACAGAGATCTAGCCACAGGTTAAATTTTAGAAGTGGACCATTTACCATCTTTTAATATGTTTCCCCTCTCCCCTTCAGTGCTTCACTCAACTCCTTCAACCGTAATAATAAAAAAAAAAAATCTAGAGTCATCATGCACTTTTAATGCCTACTAACCCATTCTCACTCAATCAGAGTCTTTTCTCAGAAAAGGAAATCTCAAATAATGAAATTTCAGGTGTTAGGAAGCTGATGGAAAGGTGGGGAGGGACAGAAAGGGTACCTTCTAAGTACCGCTGAAACCACGCTATGTAAGTCACTGCCTTTTGTCCTTCCTGTCCCTGAGACAATATTGGAAATAGGATCATAGATTTAGGACTTGAAAAGACCTCAGAAGCCACCCATTCCAGCTCTTTCCTTTTTTCAGATAAGGAAACTGAGCCAAGAGAAGGAAATGACTTGTCCAAGGTTCTACAGATGAGAAGTAGCAAAATTTGAATTGGAACTCAAGTCCTCTTTGCCCTCAGGTTCTCTTTTGACTAAAGTGGTTCCTCAGGAAGAGTAACATATTAATGAGGGTTCATTTAATTAAATGAATTAGATATCACCTGTCAAGGAGAATGACATTGGAGAAATGGATAATTAAGCATCAGAAAAAAGTCTCAATCTTGAAGCCTAGACCACTGGAGACCACCTGGGATGCACACTAAAAGGGGAGAATATCTTTTTTTTCTTTTTCTCCTTATTAGCTCTCCAAAGAAGCAATAAATCCTTAACCCCTTCAACCAGATGTTTTTCTGGGTACTTTCATAAAGCCTTACAATCATTAATTTAGACTAGAAAGGACCTCAGAGGCTATCTAGTTCAATGTTCTCATTTTACAGATGTGAAAACTGAGTCCCAGGAAAATTAAGACAGTGGCCAAAGGTCCCACAGGTAATAAGCATCAGAGATGAGATTTGAGCCCAGGTTCCTGTGATCTCGTGCCAATGCTCTTTCCTCTGTACCACTCTGGCTTTCCATTTACCGTTCATGCTCCCAGGCAGCAGATAACTTATCACTCTCAGCTTTTAAGTGTTTAAATTGCTTCCAGTGATAGCAAAGCAGAAAATTTAAGTCCCTATCTACATCATTTGGCAAATTCCTAAATCAAATAGTATCACCACCCTTGTTTTCAGGCTGTTTGAGCAGTAGGAGCACCTCATTTTGTCTTTTAAAAAGAAAAGAATGAGTCAGGATGCATATCTCCTAGCTCACTCACTGAAAACCATTTACAGGCTGTGAACATTAAAGAAAGTGTATTTATTTATGGAGCAACTATAGAAATGGAAAACACTGGGCTCCCTCCACTTAGATTACAGTTTCCAGCCCATTCTCCAAACCATAAAAACCAAAGTATTTGCAAAGCTTCACAAGACCGCAGTTCTAAACCATCCAGCCATGGAAAACCACCTGCCAAACAGGAACCCTGACGGTCTGCTTCTAAGGTTCTACTCAAGTCTCACCCAGGACAAGATTCCATGATATAGAAATAAATGGAAAACATATTCTTGATTCCTTGAATTCTTCTATTAAGGCCTTTTTTCAGACTCCTTACTTTCATTGGTGTAAGTGTGTGTGTGTGTGTGTGTGTGTGTGTGTGTGTGTGTGTGTGTGTGTGGCATGCACTTCTGCAGGGGGTGGGGAGAGGGGGAGGATTACATATGATTAAAGAAGAGATTCTTTCCTTCCTCATCACAGTCCAAAGTATTTTAGTCCTTTGATGTCACACTCAAGGGCCACATTTGCAACTGCCCCCCGTGGAGTACCTACATCATCAGGGCAGCAGTGTAGGGAAAAGAGCCCTACTTTGGAATAGAGATATAGATTAGAACCTTGGTTCTGATACTTAGTAAATCAACAAGTGCTGAAGTGCTACTACCGTGTTTCCCCGATAATAAGACAGTCTTATTAATTTTTTTGGACAGAAAAACACCAGAGGGCTTATTTTCAGGGGAGGGCTTATTTTAATGAACATTGACAGCAATTTTAATAAACAGGTAAATGTGAACAAAAAAATGTACCTTTATTCAATAAGCAAATCACTGGGGAAGAACAGGATGACGCGCTCACTGCTGCAGCTCTGATTGGATGCAGCTTGGAGCGCGGCGTGCGTTTCATGGGGGGGGGACGGTGCATACAGAGGGTACCGTAATGTAGCGTGTAGCGCAGGGGATCACCTTCACTACAGTAGCAATCTCAATAGGGCTTATTAGAGGAATCTTACACAGTGAGGGGAGGGCTTATTTTGGGGATAGGTCTTATAATCGGGGAAACACGGTATAAGAAGCCTAGAAAGGCAGAGGAGGGAGGGAGGTCGTGAAAATCTTTGAATGGCAGAGGGTTTTGTATTTGGCCCTGAAGGGGATAGGGAGCCACTGGAATTTATTGAGTAGGACAGGGTAACATGCCCCTTACTGGGCAATTCACTTAACCTCTCTAGTTAACCTCAATTTCCTTATCTTTAAAATGGGAATAGTAATACTTATACTACCAATTCATATAGCTGTTCTGACAAAACCATGTTGTAGACTATATCAGTGTGTGCTTTTATTATCACCAAACTCAGGCTATCTGAAACCAAACTGTTCAAAGTACAATAATAATTTCTTAAAGGAAGTGATACTGTAAATGTCTGCAGTGGGGTTATAGCTTTTTTGTTGTTGTTGCTGCTGTTATGAATCAGGAGTAAAATCGGACTCTTTGATCACTATTTTAATACTGCTGACAACTCATCTTTCCTTATTCCACTCCCAAATGGCCAACAGTCAGCCTTTCCATCATCTTTTATATCCAAGGCAGCCAGCAAGTCAGACTGATAATCACTTATTGAGTGCTTACTATATGCCAAGCACTGAGGATAGAAACACAAGCAAAAAGAAAGACAATCTCTACTCTAATTGGGGACATGGTAGCAAAGTAAAAATAAGGAAGTCATGCCATTAACTCAAGGTTTGACATAAGAAGAGTGTCAGGAAGGCTGGAGCCTAGTGTGAGCCAAGGTTTTTTACACATACTCCTTTTTAGAAAAAAAGGTGCCATGTTAGCTGAGGAAGGTCAAGGAAGGGTTAGCATCCCTTCTTGGGGGTGAATAGAATAATAATGGTAAATGATGATAAGGAGGCAGAACTACTCTTATGTTCTCTGTTAAAGAGAATGTTTTTCAGCCTGGAAAGAAGAGAACAAAAATAACCAGGAATGAAAATCCAACGAATTGGCAGAAATGAAAAAAAAAAAAGATGGCAATAGTCAGTGTTGGAGGGGTTGTATAAAGATAGGCACACTAGAGAGAACACCGCACACACTCAACTGGGTATCTTACCCTTCAGGAAAGTGGGGGGGAGGGGATAAGAGGGGGATAATAGAAGGGAGGGCAGATTGGGGGAGAGGGTAGTTAGAAGCAAACACTTTTGAAAAGGGACAGGGTCAAAGGAGAAAATAGAATAAGTGGGAGGTGGGATAGGATGTAGGGAAATATAGTTAGTCTTTCACAATAAAACTACTATGGAAACGTTTTGCATAACTACACAGGTACAGCCTATATTGAATTGCTTGTCTTCCCAGTAGGGGTGCGTGAGGAGGGAAGAAGGGAAAGAATCTGGAAATCAAAGTTTTAAAAACAAATGTTAATTTTTTTAAATAAGTAAACAAAAGACCTTGAAAAAAAAGGTAGGCACACTAGTTTATTGTTAGTAGAGTTGAAAATCAGTGCAACCATTTTGGAAAGTAATTTGGAATTATATAAATAAAGTGACCAAAATGTTCCTAGCCAGAGATTCTTTTACTGTGGACAGAACCCAAGGAGATCACTGATAAGAAAGAAGTCCCCATGTACACCAAAATATTTATAGTAGCACTTTTGTCATTGCTGTTTACAAAGAACTAGAAACATAGTAAGTGTCCACTGATTGAAGGACGTTTAACCAAATTTTGGTACATGAATATAATTGAATGTTATTGCAATGTAAGAAATAACAAATATGATAAATATAGAGAAACATGTAAAGGCTTATGTGAACAAGTGTAGAGTGATATAGATCAAGCACATAATATAAAGTATAAATTATAAAGATCAAATATGACTTGAATGAAGAGATATGAGAGGACACTCTCAACCTAACTCCTTCATGGAGATAGGAAGTCCGCAAATATTACACAATTCACGTTTTCAAACTTTTTTCAATGTATTGATCACTTAGACTGATTTTTTTCCTCTTTTTTTCTTTTTCTTTCTCTTTTTTTGCCTTTGTAAATTACTGTTTGTTATATGGGATGGCTTTCTGGGAGGAAGAGCCCAAGAATTTAGCATCATCTTAGATGCTGCTGCTTTTGTCACATCTATTAGATTCATGTTATCTATAAGCTTGATAAACACCTATGCTTTTATCCAAGTCACTGATAAAATTAACAGCCCAGGGCCATGCACAGGTCTCAGTAAGCCAGAATGGCTTAAAAAAAAGTCTTCATAGACTTGAGACTTAAGCTGAGACTTGAAAGAATGATAGGATTTAAATGGATAGAGAGATGTCTGACTAGGGAAAAAAAGGGTTTGGTTACTACCCGTACAAGTTACTAGGATGCTACGAGGGTATTACAGGTAACTATAATTATTTACAAACAGAAGACATCATTAAAAACTTGTCAAAATAGAGAAAGTGAATGTTGAAGAATTACAAAAAACCAAGCATGGTCCCAAAGAAGAGAAATGAGTAAACATCACTCTCTACCTTTCACTTTCAGAATCACTTTCCGAAGCAGGAGTTCCATAGCTATGGCAGATTGCACATATTTTCAGATTTTTCTGATGTATTGATTGGTTTTGCTCATTTCCCCTTCTTCTTCTCTTTTTCTTTTACTTTAAAATTTTTTGTTATTTGGAATGGCTTTCCAGGAGAGAGGAGTATGAGGGATGCTGGGAGAAATGTAAGTGACGTAAAGCAAAAGATGTCAAAAATTCATTTTTTTAAAATAGGGACTCAGCCCTCTAAAGGTTGGCCAAAGTAAAGCAAGAAGAGGATCCAAACAAGACAGCCAAAACCTGGAGTGGCTAGGTGGGCAGTAAATAGAGCACCAGCCCTGGAGTCAGGAGGATATGAGTTCAAAATCTGGCCTCAGACACTTAACACAAAAACTAGCCATGTGACCTTGGGCAAATCACTTAACCCTAACTGCCCTCCAAAAAGCAAAAAAAAAAAAAAAAAAGACATCCAGAACCAAAAAAAAAAAGTATCTTGACCAGCTTTAGCATTGGGCTAAATCTTGTTATTGTTGGGGCGGCCAGGTAGACAGCGAGTAGGAGCACTGGCTCCAATGTCAGGATGACCTGGAGATCGAATCCCGGGCTCAGACATTCAGCACCACACCCAGAAATAACTGGCCATGTAACCTTGAGCAAGTTACTTAACCCCAACTGCTTAAAAAAAAAAAAAAATCTTGTTATTGTTGAGTCATTTCAGCGTGTCCTACTCTTTGTGATCCCATTTGAAGATTTTTTTTTTGGTCTTTTTGGAGGGGGGAGGGCAGGGTAATTGGGTTAAAGTGACTTGCCCAAGGTCACATGACTAGTACGTGTGTCAAGTGTCTGAGGCCAGATTTGAACTCAGGTTATCCTGACTTCAGGGCCAGTGATCTCTTCACTATGCCAACTAGCTGCCCCCATTTAGGATTTTCTTGACAAAGATAGTGGAGTGGTTTGCCATTTCCTTCTCCAGCTCATTTTACAGATAAGGAACCTGAGGTAAACTGAGTTAAGTGATTGTCCAGGATCACACTGCTAGTAAGTTTTGGAGACCAGATTTAAACTCAGAAAGCTGTCTTCAGGATTCCAAGCCCAGAACTCTATCTACTCTGCCAACTAGCTGCCCCTGGGGCTGAATCTAATTTTCATGAAAGGGAAAAGAATGGAATCTACAAATAAGTCATTGATCTTGACTATGAATCCTGGGAAAATTATGGAATGTTCCATTAAAGAGATGGTTTGTAAGGTTAGCAAATATCTACAAAAGGAAGGGGGAGGGGGGCACCTAGAGAGCTTAAATGTGATCTACATGTGGGTAGTAACCAAACCCTTTTTTTCTAGCCAGATGTGTCTGCTACTGGCCAACAACCCATCCATTCCTACTTTCTCTCTATCTACTTAGATCCTACCTTTCTTTCAAGTCTCAGCTTGTCTCAATTCTATGAAGCTCCCCCCCTCCCTTTTTTTTTAACCATCCTGGCTTACCAATACCTGTACATGCCCTGGGTTGTTTGATTTTATCAGTGACTTGGATAAAAACATAGGTACTTATCAAGCTAATAGATAACACGAATCTAATAGATGTGACCAAAACAACAGCATCAAAGATGATACTTCAGCCCAATCTAACAAAATAAAATTTAATAGGAATAAATGGAGCAACTAGGTAGCACAGATAGAGTGCTAGACCTTGTCAGATTCTATTCTTAAGTTCAAGTCAGGCCTCAGAGCTTACAATTTAGTAGAGGAGATAAGACCCAAAAAGGAACTCTTATTTGGGAAATGGTATAAATACAGCTAAGTGGCATAGTGGATAGAGTTCGAGGCCTAGAGACAGGAAGATCTGAGTTCAAATCCAACTTCAGACACTTACTAGCTATATGACCATGGACAAGTCACTTAAACCTGTTTGCTGTAAAATGAGCTGGAGAAGGAAATGATAAGTCACTCTAGTGTCTTTGCCCAAATGGGGTCATGAAGAGTCAGACGTGACCGAAACAATTGAACAAAAATGCAAAGTCTTACACTCAAGTTCAAAGAATCAAAGTCACAAGTATAAGATGGAGGAAGTAAAACCAAACAGAAATCATGAAGAAGATCTGGTGATTTTAGGGAATGTTGACTCAATTTGAGTCTTCCTTGATCTCCCTGGTATGGGAACTCTCTTAATCAACCACCTCTCAATTTAGTCGATAAATGCTAGGGAGTCATCTGAGACACAAGGGTCTTGTATAGCTAATAAATGTAAGAAGCAGGATTTGAACCCAGGTTTCCCTGATACCCATGGCCACACACACACACACACACAAAATTTTAAATGGTCACTAAACCCCAAAGTCTTCATATTGAAGCACTGTTGGCAAAGTACTGTATTAATTTAGTCATTCTGGAAAGCAATTTAGGACTCTGCTCCTAAATTAATAAATTGTGCATACCCCTTTGATCCAATGATACCACTAATAGTCCTATACCCCCCAAAAAATAAATTTAGAGAAGTTCCTTTGAGGTCTTATCAAGTCACCAAGTATATATTAAAGTGTTGCGGTTCAAATCAAAAGTACCTACTGTGTGACAGACACAGAGGTAAACACTAGGGATACTAAGAAAGAATGAAATGAGCACTGGCCCTGGAGTCAGGAGGACCTGGGTTCAGATCTGGCCTCAGACACTTAATGCAAAAACTAGCTGTGTGACCTTGGGCAAGTCACTTAACCCCAATTGCCCTCCAAAAAGCAAAAAAAAAGAATGAAATAATCAGTCCCAATTTCAAGAATTTTACATTAATGAGGAAAATAATACACAAAAGTTATGTACAAACAAGATATATTATATAAACATATTATATATAACCATATATTACATAAAACAGAATAAATTGGAAATAATCAATGGAGGGAAGACCTCAACATTAAAAAGAATCAAAAAGGCATAACAAGTTATGCATAGGAGATTTGCTTATTATGGGAGGGGTATTTGGAGCGGGGGGAGGAGGACTTGAAAGAAGCAAGGAGACAGAAATGAAGAGAGAGAAAATTCCCCAGCATAGGGAAAGTGGATGAAAATGTGTGAAGTTAGGACATAGAGTGTCCAGTGCAAAGAATAGTAAGGAGAACAGTGTCACCAGACCACAGAGCATGAGGAGGAGAGAAAGCCGGGAAAGGGGTGTAGGTGGGGCAGGTTATAAAGGGCTTTGGAAACCAAACAGAGGATTATATATTTGATCCTGGAGGCAATAGAGAACCCTTGAAGTTGATTGTATGAGAGATCAGGAAGGACATAGACAGATGTATGATTTAGGAAGATCACTTTGACAGCTGGGTAGAGGGTGGAGTGGAGTGAGGAGACCAACCAGCAAGGTTATTGTTATGGTCAACATAGGAGCCCAGCTATGATCCCATGATCTTTCATCAGGTGGGTTGTAGGAAGGTTTCTTGTTTTGGTACTAGTTTGACTCGATGACCTATGAGGTTCCTCTCAACTCTATGTATGACAGTATGATTGCCACTGACACTAACCAACTTGTTCCTATTTGCAAGGACTTTCCAGTGAGGATTAATGAAGCTTAGCATATAATGGGCCTTCAATAAATTTATGATTGGATGGTCGTTATCGTGATAGATTGGGTTATCATTCATAAAATGGAATCCCACTTCGTTGGGCACAAGAGTGCCAACAGGGCCATGCTCTTAAAAGTTACTCAGCAAACATAAGTTGGGGGTGGCTACAGGTGCCCAGGCTCTAGCAGCAATCTGAATCACAAAGGAGGCAAATGCCCCACTTATGGTCCAAGCATTATCAAAGGGGTAGTTAGCTCTCACTTTGATTAGCCAAGTACTTTATACTCATTTACTAATTGGTTTTTACCCAACACCAACTGTCACCACTGATATGTGGAGAATGGAGTATTTAAACTGGAAACAGGCCAATTGTGTGGCTTTTATATGCAAATATAGGTGTAGCCTTAGAGACCAACATAAAAGAAAAAAAAAACAACATTGTTTTGCTTTAGAAGGCAGCAGTGAATAAGAGCACAGGCCCTGGAGTCAGGAGGACCTGAGTTCAAATCCAGCCTCAGACATTTAACACAAAAATTAGCCGTGTGACCTGGGGCAAGTCACCTTAACCCCAATTGCTCTCCAAAAAGCAAAAAAAAAAAAAAATGCCTTCAATTTACCAAAGCACAAAAGTTAGATGTAATACTGATAGAAGCATGCTTCTGGTTTCAAGATTTTCACATTTATCAATAAGGATTTATTGAGCACTTAACAGAACAAAGTATCAGTAATTGTGCTCACAACTGAGAATACAAAGAATAAGAAGGAACAGTGCCTGCCCTCAAGGGGCTTACATTCCACACAGTCATAATAGGTATATAAACAAGCTGTAAATTGAGCAGAAGTAGATACAAAGTTACCTTAGATTTGGCTATGGCAATAGCAACAGCAGGACTGAAAGGCATCCAGCAGGCGGTGAAATTTGAGTTGAATCTTGAAGCAATGACTAGTTTTGCGTTTTTCCCAGAAATAGGTATGCCCCTCCCCTACCAAGTTTTTCATTCTTTTTACATTTTATGTCCCTCTCTCACTCTGCAATCCGGTGACTTTGGTCTTCCTGATGTTCCCTGAACAAGACTCTTCATTCCCCTGCTGCAGGCATTTTCATTGGCTGTCCTCTCCATGCCTAGAACACTCTCCCTCCTCTCTGTCTCCTGGCTTTCCCAGCTTCCTTCCAGTCCCAGCTAAAATCCCAGGAAGCGTTCTTCAGGAAGCCTTTCCCCATCTCTCTTAACTGTAGTGTCTTCCCTCTGATTATTATTTCCTATTTCTCCTGTATACAGATTGTTTGAACATACCACAGCCATTTGCATGTTGTCTCTCTCTCCCCCATTAGATGGTGAGTTCCTCAAGACCTGGGACTATCTTTTGTCTTTCTTTGTATTTCTAGTGCTTTGCACAATGCCTGGAAAATAGTAGGTGCTTAATAAATATTTATTGACTGACTGCCTGACCGCCCTGTTCACATTCTTTTATTTAGCTCCTCCTGTGAACTTTTTACAAGTGCTGCTAGGTGGTACAGTAGATAGAGCATTGGGTTTAGAGTTAGGAAGATCTGAGTTCAAATCCGACTTCACTTGCCAGCTCTGTGATCTTGAGCAAATCACTGAACTCTGTTTGCCTCAGTTTCCTGATCTGTAAAATGAATTGGAGAAGGAAATGGCAAATCACTGCAGGATCTTTGCCAAGAAAACCCCAAATGAGGTCGTAGAGTCATACATGACTCAACAACAACAACACTTTTTTTTTGCCTTTTGGAGGGCAATTGGGGTTAAGTAACTTGCCCAAGGTTACACGGCTAGTTTTTTTGTGTGGGTGTTAAGTGTCTGAGGCTGGAACTGAACTCGGGTCCTCCTGACTCTGGGGCCAGCGCTTTACTCACTGCACCACCTAGCTGCCCTACAACAACACTTTTACAACGTACTTGTAAGACACCCAGCTAGGGTGCATATATTGTGACCATGTAATAGAAGGAAGTTAAGATGAACCTATAAGGGGCGGCTAGGTGGCACAGTGCCACAGAGCACCGGCCCTGTAATCAGGAGGACTTGAGTTCAAATCTGACCTCAGACACTTAACACAAAAAAAACTAGCTGTGTGACCTTGGGCAAGTCACTTAACCTCAATTGCCCTCCAAAAAGCATTAAAAAAAAAAAGATGAACCCATAGCCCCCCTTCAGACTCTTTGACACAAGGTATCACCAACCAAAATAAACTGATTTTTTAAGTGACTCTCATTCGTATATATTATCTCATTTGGTCCTCTCAATAATCTGTGAGGTAAATTAGGTGTTATCACTATGTCCTTATTGCAAGTAAAGAAACTGAAGTTCAACAAAGTTAAAGACTTTTAAGCATTGTAGGCAGAATTTGGAGTCTTAACCCCTAGTCCAGGCATTATCCAATTATGCCATGAATATACTTTATTTAAAGGCTGCCAGGTGGTGCAGCAGGATAGAGAGCCTGGCTCTAAATCAAGGAAGAGCTGAGTTCAAATCCGGGCTCAGACACTTATTAGCCGTGTGACTCTGGGCAAGTCACTTCACCCTGTTTGCCTCAGTTTACTCACCTGTAAAATGAGCTAGAGAAGGAAATGGCAAAATACTCCTGCATCTCTGCCAAGAAAATCCCAAATGGGGTCACAAAGAGCTGAACATGACTGAACAACAAAATACCTTAATTTAGTTATAGTGATACCCGTCATACTTAAGACTCATTCTTTATGCTACCTTACAATCCGTACAAGGTTTCATACAATTCTTGGCATAGCATCATAGATGCAGGATTTCAAAGGGACATTCAAGGTTATCTAGTCCAATTCCCTTATTTTATAGAGAAGAAAACAGAGGTCACATAAATCAGGCTTTAATTCTAGTTCTTCCGACTTAAAGTTCAGCCATTTTCTCACCACACCACACTGTCTCACACAGCATCTTTAAAAAAAAAAATTACGTCATTTTGCACACAGTTGCTATATTTGCATTTTCTACTTGCAGATTCTGGCCAATAGATTTTTTTTTACCTTGCATCATTCAATGAACAAAGATTCTGCAGAGTAACATTTTCCTATTATCCCATTGTTGTTGTCTTTGTTCAATAAGTTTCAGTGGCCAAATCATTTTTTTTTATTTTTTAGTTTGCATTATTCATTTCCACAAGATTTTGAGTTAGAAATTTTCTCCCATTTTTCCCCTACCCCCCAC
Source organism: Petaurus breviceps papuanus (assembly GCF_028583685.1). Lineage (NCBI taxonomy): Eukaryota > Metazoa > Chordata > Mammalia > Diprotodontia > Petauridae > Petaurus > Petaurus breviceps. The sequence goes on along the minus strand of NW_027186304.1, from coordinate 35,931,177 downwards.
CCCAAAACAGCAATCCCACTGAATATCCCCTCCCCCAATCTGCTCTCTCCCATATCTTCCCCCATCCATCCTCGGACTTTCCAGTAGGGTACAGTGGATCTCTATGCCCCAGTGCCTGTATATCTTATTTCCCAGTTACATGAAAAATAATAATAATATATATTTTTAAACATTTGATTTTAACCTTTGAATTCCAGATTCTTTCCCTACCTCCCTTGTCACCCACCCTTTGCTGGGAAGATAAGCAATTTAATATAGGTTGTACATGTGTAGCTATGCAAAACATTTCCATAATGCATATATTGTGAAAGACTGACTATATTTCCCTCCATCCTATCCCACCCCCACTAGTTCTATTCTCTACTTTGATCCTGTCTCTTTTCAAAAGTGGGTGCTTCCAATGACCCTCTCCCCGAGCCTGCCCCCCTTCAATCATCCTCCCTTTAGTCCCCCCCCCATCTCCTATAGGTGAGATACCCTATTTAGTGTGTATGTCATTCCCTCTCTAAGCCCAATTCGATGAGAATAAGGTTGACTCATTCCCTTTCACCTTCGTGTTTTTCCCCTCCATTGTAACAGTTTTCCCTTGCCTCTTCTGTATGAGATAATTTACCCCATTCTATCTCTCCCCATCTGCTATCATTATATTTCTCTCTCATCTCTTAATTTCACCTTTCAAGTATCATCCCTTCCTATACAATTAGTCCTGTGCCTTCTATGTATACCTGTACACATATATACATACACTCACATATGTATTCACACACCCATATAGCCTTCTATATAGAAATATATGTGTGTATACATACATGTATATATATGTATATATATATTCCCTTCAACTATTCTCATACTAAGAAAAGTTTTATAAGTTACAATTATTGTTTTTCCATGTAGGAATGTAAGTAGTTCAACTTTGATAAGTTCCTTATGATTTCTTTTCCCTGTTTACCTTCTCATGCTTCTTGTATCTGAATGTCAAATTTTCTATTCAAATGATTTTTTCATCAAGAATGCTTGAAAGTCCTCTAATCCATTGAATGACCATATTTTCCCCTGAAACATGATACTCAGTTTTTCTGGGTAGGTGATCCTTAGTTTTAATCCCAGCTCCTTTGACCTCCAGAATATCATATTTCAAGCCCTTTGATCCATCAGCATAGAAGCTGCCAGATCCTGGGTTATCCTGATTGTGTTTCCACAATGTTCAAATTGTTTATTCCTGGCTGCTTTTAATATTTTCTCCTTGATCAGGGAATTCCAGAACATGGCTATAATATTCCTAGGAGTTTTCTTTTTTGGGATCATTTTCAGGAGGTCATCAGTGGATTCTTTCAACCTCTATTTTGCCCTCTGGTTCTAAAACATCAGGGCAATTTTCCTTGAGAATTTCTTGAAGGATGATTTCTAGGTTCTTTTTTTGATCATGGCTTTCAGGTAGTACAATAATTTTTAAATTATCTCTCCTGGATCTATTTTCCAGGTCAGTGGGTTTTCCAATGAGATATTTCACATTGCCTTCTATTTTTTCATTTGTTTGGATCTGTTTAATAGTATCTTGATTTCTCATAGTCACTAGCTTCCATTTGCTCCAATGTAATTCTGAAGAAATTATTCTCTTAAGTGAGCTTTTGAGATTCTTTTTCCAACTGGCAAATTCAGCTTTTTAAAGAATTCTTCTCTTCATTGCCTTTTTGAGCCTCTTTTGCCATTTGAGTTAGACTATTTTTTAAGGTGTTATTTTCTTCAGTCAGGTTGTTGACTCTTATTTTATAATTTTCTTGCATTATTCTCATTTCTCTTCCCAATTTTTCCTCCACTTCTCTTATTTGGTTTTCAAAATCCTTCTTAAGCTCCTCTATGGCCTATAAGCTGGTTATTCTTTTCTTGGAAGCTTCTGGTGCAGGAGTTCTGACTTTGCTGTCTTCCTCTTATTCTATGCCCCAATCCTTTTTGTCCCCAAAAAAGGAATCCAAAGTCAGACCACTTTACTTGCCTTTCTTCCTTTGCTTGCTCATGTTGCCACTCAATTACCTAACTTTTGAGCTTTTTGCCACAGTAGAACTCTTCTACCAGAGGGGGGAGCTGTGCCCCAATTGATGGGGTTTTAGCAGCTGCTGGAGCTGTTAGTTGACTACCCTCTCAGAAGCCTCCACAAGCTCTGTCAGACTGGTCATGCACCCCAGGACCTCCACCCCAGACAGGGATCCAGATCCAAGCAGGTTAACACAAGAGTGATTACCCCCTCAGACTGGTTGCTCGGTCCCCCTACAATCTGCAGGCCAGGAGCTCTGAAGAAGCCACGTGGCAGTGGCTGCAGGTCAGCCAGGCTTCAGCCATTTCTCACCCCACAGGCAAAGGCCAGACTGCACTCCCCAGTTCCCGGGTCCCAAAGTCCCCACTGCACTGCTCTCTTACTTTGTCCTTAGCATCTATGGGTTGATAATTCTGGCAACTGCCACAGCTGCTGGTGATCTGAAGTCCCTCCAGCTGGCAGCTGGTTGTGGCCACCCTGAGGCTAAAACCTCCAGCTTGCTCAGGCTGGGCTCGGCTCTCAGAGGGCTGTGCTGGCTGCTTCCTGCCAGCCTGCCAGGCTGTCTTCAGTGGGAGGTTAGTTTCTCTGTGTCATTTTGTACGTTCTGTAGCTCCAAAGTTTGTTTAGAGTTATTCTTTACATGAATTGGAGGAGGAGGGAGCAGGAGCCCCGAGGAAGGTTTCTGTGTCCAAATCTTTGTGACCCCATTTGGGGTTTTCTTGGCAAAGATACTAAATTTTCCATTTCCTTCTCCAGCTCATTTTACCAATGAGGAAACTGAGTCAATAAAGTGAAGTAACTTGCCCAGGGTTGCACAGTTAGTGACTGTCTGAGGCCAGATATGAACTCAGGAAGATCAGGCCCAGCACTCTATTCACTTACTCTCTTAACCTACTTGAATCAGCATTGTAAGGAATCTCAAAGGCCCTCTATTCCAACCATACCTAAGAGATCACCTCCATTTCAGACCCAACAAGGGACCTTTGCTTAAAGACCCTCGGGACTGAGGATCCCACTACCTCCCAAAGGAAAAAGTTCATTCCACTTTTTTTTTGTTTGATTTTTGTTTTTGCTTTTTGGAGGGCAGTTGGGGTTAAATGACTTGCCCAAGGTCACACTGAGGCCAGATTTGAACTCAGATCCTCCTGACTCCAGGGCCAGTGCTCTATTCACTATGCCACCTAGCCACCCCAAGTTCATTCCACTTTGAGATAGCTCTAATTGCTACATTCTCCTTTCTTGATATTAAGCCTAAACTTATCTCTTTCAACTTCCACTGTTACTCTTAGTTCTGCCCTTTGGGCCCTCCCAGAACAAATATGATCCCTCAAGAGACCTAAGGTTAAACTAATGTTTTTCTTCATGTAGAGGGTGCCAGTGGGCACAGGGTAGGTGTTGAAAAGCTAATCTCCACAGAAAACAAATGATGCATATTCTCACTTCATAACCAGGGAAAGAAAGGAGCCTTATTTGAATTTAAACGTGCTTCAGAAACTCTTTTCAGGTGAGAATCCTAAAGTCCTTTAAAGAGCCAAGATAATTATACCTTAATAGTCTAAGGAGAAAATAAGAATCACAGAAATTTAATAACAAATACAAAATGCCCATATCTCTCCTCAGAACACAAAATATATAGCTTCATTGCCTATACTAACTAGCATTTTATCGAATTTATATCTTATACATATAAAGATCTTCCCAACTCTCATGTTGTTGTGACATTTCAGTAATGTCCAACTCTTTGTGACCCCATTTGGGGTTAGGTTTTTGTTTTTGTTTTTGTTTTTGGCAAAGATACTAGAGTGGTTTGCCATTTCCTTCTCCAGCTCATTTTACAGATGAGGAAACTGAGGCAAATAAGATCAAGTGATTTGCCCAGGGTCAAACAGCTAATAAGAGTCTGAGGCTGGATTTGAACCCAGCATGAATCCTCCTGATTCCAAGCTCAGTTCTTCATCCACTGCACCACCTAGTTGCTGTATCCCAACTCTTACACATCATAAAATGGATCTCTTACACACTCATAAAATGGATGTCTAGAGGCTGGTAACATCTCCCCTCAGGAGTCTAGGATTACCCCTGAGGGTCTGGGAGAGTATCTTTCTCATGCTATAATTCATGAGCCCCAATTGGTGTACACACACACCACACCACACACACACACACACACACACACACACACACACACACCCCTTCCTGGTAGTGATAGTCCTAGGTCAGCCCTAATCTAGGTCTGTTGTCAGTCCCAGATTTTGGCCACTACCTTTTGTACTCTGTCTTCTCTCCATGGTCTTCTTCTTCATTACTCCCTAGGCTATTCCAGCACAAGATCTAGGAGAACTGCCAGCTCCTACCAGTTGTTTAAGACTCTAGCTTGCTTGATCCTTCCTTCTATGACATAGGTGTCCTGGCCTTCAGAAAACACAACATAAGTTGTCACCAGGTTCAGGCCTTGAACAGTCTAATCACCTGTCATCTCCAACAGGCCTCTTGCCACCCATTGATCCTTGGCCTGAATTTCTTGCTTTATGGTTGGCATGACAATGCTCTGGCAGCAGCATACACTTCAGAAATAGCGACTGTGACAAACCAGAGTCTGATCCAGCCCTGCTCTTAGTTCCATTATCCTCTCTACATCTTGTATGTACATTTTGGAGCGGCCTGTTTTCCCTCATTATTATGTGAGATCCTTGATGGCAGGAACTATTGTGACTTTTTTTTTTTGGTATCCTCAAAGTTTTACACAGTGCAAGGAACATTATAAGCACTTCATCAATGTTTCTTGACTGCTTAACCAATGATCAATTAATCATCCAGATTTAATTCCCTTTTTAAAAAGGGGTCATTTCCTCAGGTGGTATAGTTTAAAAAAAAGTCATTTCGAAACATCTCCTGACCCCTCAGAAGTCTGAGACTTACTGTCCTGGGAAGGAGAAAAGAACTGGGCTCCAACTTATAGCACATACAGCAGAGCGGTAACTCTCGGTCCCAGAAGTCCTTTGTTCTAGAGTTCTCGAGACCTTCCCTTTAAGTGTGGCATAGTTTTGTTCTGTTTTGTTTCTTTGTTTGACTCTTTCATTCTAGAATTTGTGTCTAGTCTGTCCCCCATACCTGATACAAGTGATCAGGGAATCATGGAGATTAGGGTACTGGCAAGAAGATGGGAAGTCCAAGATTCTCCAGACTCTTCAAAGTTCCCTCGGTCTTCCTAGGAGAGATGGGGGTGAAGGGCCTTTCCCCCTCCCCCAACCAATCCATGAGATTCCTCTTTGGGGGCCACTCTCCCTCTTCTTCCTCATCAGATGTGGAATCTGATTCCCATTAGCTCAGTGGTCTCATACAGACTGGGCTGGGGTGGGGGGAGGTGTAATAACCAAGTCCCTCAGCTACTCTGAACAAACTTTCTATCTAACCTAATGAAGGCCTTGTTCCCACCTAGTAAGTAATCTAGAAGAATTCTCTTCTGGCTATTGTATCAAGGCATAATATTTTATCACTTTAAGTGAGGTGAGGGTGATTTGATTGATTGATTGCCCTCACATACGCTCTCAAAGTTTATCCAATTCATGTCTTCTTATGCTGGTCTTCACTGGTAACTTGGCTTTAGCTAGGACCTCATGACCTCTTAAAGGAAGAAGCACTTGAACTGAACTTCGAAGGGGTTCCAAGAAGTGCAGAAGACAAGGACAAGTATTTCCAGACATGGGGCAGCACAACCCGTGCAAAGGTGAAGAGGTGAGAAAAGATGTAATGTCATGTATAGTAACTAGCAAGTAAATCAATTTGTCTGAAGCATACAGTGAATGATAGAGAGGAATCAGACTGTAAAGATAGGCTGGATCCAGATTATTAGCTTTACAAGCCAAGAAGAGGAATTTGTATGTGATTCTAAAGGCAGTAGGAAACCATTAGAGTTTCTTGAGTAGGTTAGGGATAGGGTAAAGTCTGTTATTGATATCAATCAGATAATTGTGTGGAAGACAGATTGCTAGAGAGAGGAGACCAGTTTGGAGGCTATTGCAATAGCCCTGGCAAGGGGTGATGAAGGCCTGAAGTACAGTAGTTGAGACATGGGAGGAAAGAAGAGGAAAGATGTAGAGGCTCTACAGGTAGAGGTCTACAAGACTTGGTAACTGACTAGACATGGCGGATAAGTGAGAATAGTAGGTTCTGACTCGGGAGAGGATGAGATCTAGCACAGGTAAGTTTTAGAGAGGAGAAAGGATGCCTTAAGGAGAAATGATAGGAAGAGAATTTTTCCAGGAATAGAGAAAGCCTGCCAGAGAAAACCATCTTCTCACTGAAGGATGGCATGGTCTGTTACACTTAAAGAAAGAATCCAGGTGTTCTAACTCATGGCTCAGGAACTACTCCAGCTGTGCTAGGAAGTTAATTTCTTTCTGATACTAATTGCTAGCTACTGTTTTTAAATCATATGAAAAAAAGAAATCTCGCAGCTGTTTAAATCTCTAAGAACCCATAGATAGCATCTGTATTTTTTTAAGCAGAGAAGGGATTCACTAGCCAATCATGGATCAATATTTGAAAAGGACTGAGAAATGATCAAGCCAAATGAAAGGGGTGTGTGGAGAAGGAAGCAGGGAAAGCATGTTATAATATCATAATATCAACCACATGTTCTTTGCAGGTCTGATGCTGATCCCACACTTTTTTTTAGTACTAAAAAGTTACCATATGCTATAAGAATGTTTCTCTCACCACCACTGACTGGCCATCGAAACTGGGAGCTTTAAATTACCATAGAGGCAGACCAAGTTAATCTGTGCCTTGTTTTTCTGGGGGTCTGGCAATCCAGCAGATGTCACTGGTGGGGAGTTTCCCATGGTGAGTGATTTTGCTAATTAAATATACACATATGCATCACCAGCAGCCTCCTTCCCTCCCAACCCTACTCCCCTACACACACACACACACACACACCAATAAAAGTAAGAGTGGGGTTTGCTAATGGATTAGATTTATTATGGAGTCTGGCTTTTATTAATTCCTAGGAATATGGTGCTGACTGGCAGTTAAGGGAGAATCATAGAGAGGGAAAAACTGAAGGAAGAGATAGAAGGATGGAGAAAGAAAAGAGAGAAGGGAGAAAGGGGAAAAAAGAGGAGGGAGAGAAGGAAGGAAAGGAGAGAGAAGGAAGAAAGGAAAAGAAGGAGGAAGGGAAGAGAGGGAAAAAAAGGAGGGAGAGAAGGAAGGAAGGAAAGGAAAGAGAAGGAAGAGAGAAAGGAAAAGAAGGAGGGAGAGAGGGAAGGAAGGAAAAAAGAAAGAAAGGGAGAGAGAGGAAAGGAAAAAACACAGGGAGGGAAGGGGAAGGAAGATGTGGAAGAGGCATTTTGAAAGAAAGAAAACTGAGATAAAATATTTTCTAATTTAACACAGCTATTTCCCTTTGCTGCAGCCCTCTGCTTTCTTGGGAGACAATCAGTTCATCCTGGTGGGACTGAGATGATCCTGGTTTTGGCAGCACAGACAGGCTGAGATACCTTCCAGCTGCCCACAGAGAGGAGAGAATGTGTGGAAGCAGCAGATTCAGACATCCAACTCCCCAACTCCGCCCCTGCTCTTTCAGCTTGCTAAGTGCTTTGTTTGGAAGATTTTGGTGACTTACTCATTGTAACTAGCATTTGCCATAAAAATAAGTAACGAACAATAATAAGCATAACTTAATGATGATGGTAGCTAGAAGGGAATGGGAGTACAGTAGTCAGAGTACTGACCTTGGGGTCAGCAAGCAAGTGCCAGTTCTGCCTCAGATACTTCTTAACTGTGTGGCCGTCGCCCAAGTCACTTACCCTCTTTAAGCCTCAATTTCTTCATCTGTGAAATGGATATATAACTTCTACCTCAAAGGGGCCAAACTTAAAGGATTTTGTTTTCTTTAGAACTGCTTCATTGAGGATCAAATGAAACAATGCACATAAAAGCACTTTGGAAACTAGATACCATGAAATATTAGCTTGTGTTTATGTAGCACTTTGCAATTTGCCTTTCAAAAAACCATTTTTCTCACAAGCCTAAGAGGTAGGTAGTTCAGATATTATTACTATCAACTCTTACCTGTGGCTCCAAGAAGCTGTAGCATGAGCAGTGGCCACATCCTGGTAAAACTGTCTTGGCCCATGGGCTAAACCAGGTTGAGGGTCTCAGATCTCTTGGTGAGTGAGGGGGGTGTCTACACCAAGCATGTGAAGACTTCCCCTAGTGGAATGGGTGGACGAGAACAACTTATTCCAATGGCCATGAAGGAGGCTGAAGCAGGTGCTGCAGAGTGCTTAGAGCTTGGTCAGACATCAAAGATGCCAAGGTCATCCGCTGCATCCTGCACCATCTCCAGTGGGCTTGATTTTTGTCTTGCCACTAGACTTTGTTGACTATGGAAGTTAGAGTTGAGGCTGACAACTTTGACTTTGTGCAACTCTGCCTCACTTAAATTCAATTCATGCACAAGTCAAGACATCACCCATGATGTCTTCAAAAACAAAGGATGAAGAATTGTTCAAAAACAATTACTGTCCACTTGGTTAACGAGGGATCTGAGGCTTTCATTGTTTGTACTTGTGTTCCAAGTGCCTAGCACATTGCCTGGCCCACGGGAAGTTCTTAATAAATACTTGCCAATTGAATGATAGTAAGGGACAGAGCCAAGACTCTGGCTGGGGTCTCCAAATTCTCAAACCAATACTCTTTCTTCAATGGCATTTGGGCAAGTCAGTTATCTTGGTAACATGGCTGATTTTGCATGTGCAGTCAGACATTTGAAGGAACTCAGGACAGATGCTGTCACTAACATAAATTCAGAAGGGATGGCATTTTTAGATATTATTTTAAATCAAGAGTTTTCTATCCCAACCATACTGTCTTTGGCTAGTAGGACCTGTCCAGTTATAATATATTAAAATACTGCTTTGTTATTTTGGGCAACATGAGCATTTAACTGAGAAGTGAAAGGCTCCCTTAGCTGCAAGAATAGTGTTGGCTTACTTTCAGCTTTGCTGCTCCCTTAGCAGCTGAGTATTCCAACTGGACCAGAACCATGGGAGAAAGCCAGAGGGAAAATGCTGACCTGCTGCCCCTCCAGGATCCTGGATGCTGTAATTCAAAGCTAATCTCCTCTGAGATGGGGAAAAAGAAAAAATTTGAGAAAAAAATGTTGTTGGACTGTCTCTACCTAATTCGGCTGCTGACTCATTCCTGTATCACCCAGATAAAAGGGATTTCCTGTTCTCTCAGGAGTACCCTGCCCCTTGAAGTTTGGGTTTTTAGCTTTATTTATAACTTTATTCAATTTCCCTGGCATTCTTGCAGATCCTTCATTTCTACTGGTGCAAGGAACGTAGAAAGTATTCTTCAGAACAACATAAAGATTCTAGCTTGGATAGAAATGCCCAGTTTCTCTCAGCCGAGGATTTTTAGTTATTTGACTCAGTTTGGTGGAAATCTATTGAGCTTTTAATACATAAGTGGGAAAGACTTAAATTTCAATCCTCTCCACCTCCAGCTCATTTACTCCATGTTCACAACACTGCACACAGTCTTTTGTCCCCACCCTGCATGTATTCTTTGTCCTATATAACATTTTCTTGGGTTCTTAGAATTGAATAACCTATTCCCATCTTCTTCACTCTCATGTCATATTTCAATTCAATTAGATCTAATACATATTTGTGGAATGTCTTCTACATGTAAGACATTGTGCTATTCACTGAGGACACAAAGAGAGATGGGACACAAGCTCTGACCAAAAGGAGTTTATGCTTAGTTGGTATAACAGATGTTAAATAGATGGAAGAGATCTTTTAAGAGGTGTCTTTAAAATTCCAGAGAAACATCTACCTATGCAATGCAAAGTAGTTCACACTTTGCATTTATGGGGTCCCATGGAGTGGAGAGATGTGACGGTATAGTAGCCTATCTATTGCCTTTTCATACACATACACATAAATTGTCATCTCACCTTTCACCTAATCAAGGGAATATTAGACTCTGACTGTTAACACCTAGGACCTAGGTGAAAACATAGCAGAAAAGGGAACCATTTCTACAGAAAACTAAATCCTTGTGGTTGGTTTTCTTCATTCCATCAGCAGCTGGATCACATTCAGGTGGGATCCACCAAAATGAGAAGCTGAAACATTGCCTCTCTTTCCTCTTCCCCTCCCCCTTTACCATTGCTAGACTATAAATCTCAACGCCTCCTTCTTCACAGTTCATTCTTCAACCAAAGTGTCTACAAGTGGTATTGCTTTGTGTCTATTCTCTTCCAAAGCTACAAATGTGCTTCTCATCTAACACATGTATATGCCTTGAGTGCAGACAGGTCCACAAAATGCAATTCCCAATGATAAAAGACCTAATAACATTCTGGGTGGCAACCTCAAACAGCTGACCACCAGTACATTTCCTCCAGCTCTTCTGAACCTCTGAGAGGTAATTAGATCTCTACTACCTCTTTCACCTTCTTCCCAGGGACCAGGACTCAGATGCAACCTACTCCCTCTGACCTCAAAGCCACCTGAACATTTGAAGAGCACAGACCTGCATTTGTGATGTAGACATGGTTTAGACCATGGAACATTTCTCTGCAACCAAATTCTGTTCAAAACTGGAAAGAAAAAAATCCACATGGATGCTTCCTTCAGGAAGCATCTACTATGGAATTTCAGGTACAGTACCATTTTGTTGGAATAGGGAGGGGAGAAATGTTTGGGGCACACTAGGTAGGTAATAACCAACTCTGCCCAAATCTTAGGTCTGCCTTTTTGCTGCTGATGTCAACACAATTCATAGCTGACAGACTTCTAAGGGTATTCCTAGAAATTTTGCACCATTTGAGTAAATACAGTATAGTCAAGAGATTATAGCTATAGCTACATATTTGGAGCAAAATAATTTGATTTAGTGTTTGGGGGAAAGGATTAGGAAGGGATCTAAGTCATGTTGACTCATGCATAGAGTTGGGGTAGTTCAGAAACAAAAGCAATGAGAACTGGGAATGTAAAGAATAGGAAGGCCAGGGTGTCCATTGGAAATTTCTAGTGGGGTCAAAAGGAGTTGAAATGGAAAAGATTGTAACCAAGGGATTAAACTCATACAGATATGACCTGAAGGTTCATAGAAGACAACAAGGGTGTGGACAGGTAGAGGAAACTTCAAAGGAGAAGAGAGGGTTACTGAATGAGGGCACAACAGTCCGAAAATGGCAATGATTAGCAAGGAACAAGACAACTCTATTTCCTGGCACGGTGTGTGACAAAAGGAACAGTAAGAGGGGTAGCTAGGTGGTGCAGTGAATAGAGCATCAACCCTGAAGTCAGGAGGACCTGAGTTCGAAAAGGAACAGTGAACCTTGGAAAGGATTTGTTATCTTTAAAAGAAAGCTAGGTTGCAGCGAGGGTATCTAGATGGTGCAGTGCATAGAGCAATGGACTTAGAATCAGGAAGGCTCAGCTTTCTCAGTTCAAATCTGACCTCAGACACTTATTAGCTGTGTGACCATGGATAAGTCACTTCACCTTGTTTACCCCAGTTTCTTCGCTTGTAAAATAAATTTGGAGAGGAAATAGCAAAGCAGTTCAGTATCTTTGCCAAGAAAACCCCAAATAGTGGGTCACAAAGAGTCAGACGTGACTGAAAGAACAAAAAAACAACAGGTATCAGGAAAAGATGGAAAGACTCTGAGAGAAAAAGATCAAAGATAATAGGATCATAGATTTTGAACTGAAAGGGACGTTAGAAGCAATCAGTCCGACTCCCTGATTTTATAGATGAGGAAACTGAGGCCCAGAAAGGTGAAGTACTTGACCAAGTTAGCGTAATTAGTGGCAGTCAGGATTTGAAATCTGAATCTAAATCTGAAAGTCTTTCTAGTATACAACAATAAAGGAGGATTCTCTCAGGGAAAAATTAAAAGGGAGCTTACCGGAGGATAGTGACTTAGAGAAGTTAGGGCTATTTACTATGGGTGTTTGCAATGGCCAGTATCAATTTGCCTTTCTTCCGATCTCACACTGACCCCAGGGGTCCCATTTGACATAAGTCCTCAAATGAGACTGTTCGTGTTGAAGAGGTGGGAGGGAGCACAGTACTGTCCAACTCTCAAGGCCCGAAGACACCCTGGGAGAAGAGGTGTTAGGAAGGTGGCAGCCAAGGGCCATATGAGGAAGTAGGCTGGACTGGAGAAGAAGCTTTAAGGGAACAAAAGACAGAAAAATATGCCCCCCCTGGGACAACAGCATCTGGAGTACAGCCTACTCATGTGATAGTACATTGTGATAGTTCTATCTTTATCACAGTTCATGTCTGCTTTCATGACTCATAAACAGCAGGCCAAACACGATTACAAATGCTTTGGCCATGGTAACACAAGAATGAAAGAAAAACATGAAATAGCCCTCAATCCTATTTAACCCTCTTCCATTTTTGTAGTGACAAAGGCAAGGTGACCAGAAAAGAAGAGGGCATTAAAAAAAAAAATCACACAGCTTCGCTCTTGCTCACTGGCCAACAAATGACCAAACTACTAAAGGAACTCAACCATGCAAACACTGACATTCTCGCTATCAATTAATCCAAAGGACAAAAAGAAGTTACGACCACATGGAAAGAGGATGGCTCTCAGGTTTTCCTTAGACAGGTAAGTAAAGGAGTCAGTGGAATTGGTTTTCTCATTCATGCAATGACAAGAAATATTTTTTCATGGGACACCTGGTCATCTCATAATGTTGTGCTCATGATAAATTTGCAAGGTAATATATTTAAATGACAAAATTGTAAAGAAAAAAAAAACTTCGAAAGACTTAAGGACTCTAATCATAGCAATGCCAACCAGTATTCCAGAGGACCCATGATGAAGTGCTTCCTCCCTTCTGACAGAGAGATGTGAACTCAAGATGCAAACTAGACAAGCATATTTTGGAAAGAGCCAGTGTGTGAATTTGTTTTGCTTGATTATGCATATTTGTTACAAGGATTTTGTTTTACTTTTTTTCACCCAAAGGAAGGGATTGCCAGAATAGAAGGGGACTGATGATATGGTTACCAAAAGAAAAGAGTGCATTTAAAGGATTCATTTTTACATTCACAGAAGTAGGGGCGGCTAGGTGGCACAGTGAAGAGAGCAGCAGCCCTGGAGTCAGGAGGACCTGAGTTCAAATATGGCCTCTGACATTTGACACACTTACTAGTTGTGTGACCTTAGGCAAGTCATCTTACCCCAATTGCCCTGCCTTTCCCCCTCCAAACAGCAAAAAAAAAAAAAAAATTCACAGAAGTAAATAGAAGGCCTGAAAAAGCCAGAGATGAGCAGAATGGCTTTAAGCATATCGAAATTGTTTTGTATTATTCTATAGCTTTTTTATTTGCTTTACTATTAAACTAAACCAAATTGTCATTAATTTAAATATTATTAAGTATTGAATAATTAATATTTATTTTAGCTACTTTTTCAATTAACAACTATTTTCTCTCTCATTTCCTCCTCCATTAAAAAGAAAACTTTGCATCATTACTGCACATTTAAAAGAAAAAGCATGCTGTGCATAAAAGACATTTACAGAGCATGTACAATCCTTTTCTGTTTTTTAATATATGAAAATACATATATTATATGCCACAGGTCATTTGACTCCTGAACCACAAATAAAGGAAATGGACCTGTGACTTATTTTGTAGAGGGAACTCCCAAGTGAGAAACCTCCCTTTACCAATACAACCTGGCAACTTCTCATCAATTTGTAGCTGTAGTTAATATGTGTAGTAAGTGGCAGAGCCAGGATTTAGACAAAGATTGCAGGATGACAGGATTATGGGATCATAGGTGAGAGCTAGAAGAAAACAGAGAGGCCTTATTTTATAGATTAGGAAAGTGAGGCTAAGGGATGCAGACTATCACACAAACAGTAAGTGTCTGGGGCAGGATTTTAATATAAAAATTATTGCAGCTTATGTTACTAACATCTGTGGCAGAGAATGAGGAGATAGAGAAACTCTACAAGGAATTTTTAATTAAATTAATGCGCTTCCCCATACTTAGTGACTTCATTACAAAGATTGTTTTCTGAGAGAAAAGCAAAAACATATTAGAAGACATAGTTTAAGAATAAGAAATGAAAGAGGCCAATGGTCTATATATGTTGTACAGAAGCTTCACACCTATAGCATGTATTTATTTTCTTTTAAAAATTTGGGGCAGGTGGCTAGGTGGTACAGTGAGTAGAACGCTGGTCCTGGAGTCAGGAGGACCTGAATTCTGATCCAGCCTCAGACACTTAACACACACATGAAAAGTAGCCATATGACCTTGGGCAAGTTACTTAACCCCAATTGCCCTCCAAAAAGCAAAAAAAAAAAAATTGGGGGAACATCCAAAAAATGGAAATAATTCTATTTTAACTGACCAAAAAAAAAACTGAAAAAAAATTGACAATAACTTCATTATTAACATGGGAATTATTTCAAAATTAACTGTTGGTAAAAAGAGAAAATATAAAAGTCAATGCCAAATAAGAAGAAAGAATAAACATGAGAGATGATAAGTTGTACAGTTAACGTAACGCCAACCTGACCTATTTAAACAACTCTGAAAAAAAGGGGGGAACACATAAAAGAACAGACACTGACCTAGAACATCATCATTTTCTAAGGAAGCTTAACTTATGCAAATCAATTATCACAAGGAGGAGAATATCTAGGGAACACTTGATCTCCTTGTCAAGCTGAGAAATATGGCAGAAGAGGGCAACCCTAGTTTAGACTATAAACTCATTTGTAAAAATTTTCTGGGGGAGGATAGTGTAAAATTGAAGAGTAGTTTTGTCTTAGAAAAGAGCAAGAAACAGTGGAAAGAAAAACATGTTTACAAAAACCTTGGTGAGAGATTGAACTAAGACAAAGTATCCTGAGGTTATTTAAAGATTAACTGGAAGGAAAACAGATGAAAATGGAAAAGATATGTCAACATTTTTATAACAAACTCTTTCCTCCATCAATGACTGTCAAGTCATGACATTTAGACTGACATCATAGCCCCTGATGAGCTATCTGAAGAAGTAGAAATCACCCTAAGGAAGAAAGAGTGGGGGGGGGGGGGTGCAGTAGACCAAGTGCATATAGACATCTGCTCTAGAAGGGTCACAATCTTGAGAACGTTGAAGGATTGTTTCTCAAACTATCTGAAAAAACAGAAGACAGGAAATACTTAGGGAAAAAAAGTCATAGACCTTATAATAAGGAAGTAACCCCAAAAAAGTAGCCAATATGTTTAATCCTCAAACAGAAAATAACTTTGGCTGAGACAAGGAAATTAAAGATGAGGTGACTGAATGATGGAACAAATGAGGAGGGGCCATCCATATCTAGGATGACAAAAATTCAGCTTGGGGCAATGTCTATATGAAGCGCTCCGCCATTGTCATACTAAACGCATCTCATGCAAGACTGCTTATAAAATAATTACAGCTACTGTATGTATGTATGTATGTATTATATATAATGTATGTATATAATATAATTATATATAATATATATAATATTATATTATATAATTATATATTATAATATATAATATTATAATAATATAATATATAATAATGTATGTATTCTTCCAACTTTCCACAGCCTCTTCCCTGATCACCTGACAACAACATAACTAGTGATTCCCATCCAACAGTGAAGGGGGATTGAGTCCCTTATGTACAAACTTTTTGTGCATTGTCTCCGATGTAAATATACACATATGTATGTATGTATGTATGATTTACTACTTATCTATATGCTTTTTTTCTCATCTTTAAAAATTATTTATGAAAATGATCTATACATCCATCAAAGGCACTCTTAATCAAAGCATGAAAAGTGAACAGGTAGGTTTGCATGAATGAGATTCTATTATTTTATAGCAAACCATATATTGGCAGTCACACAATTGATTGGGAAGTGTGAAAAGTACACGATCCCCTTGGATTTGTTTGTTTTTAATAAGAAAGCTTTAGATTGAGTAGAGAAAAATAAAACCTTGAAGGTTCTCTATCTTCAAAGTGTCTTCCACACATATGTCAAAATTACGTAAAATTTCTTGAAAAATGCCACAAAAGATAACTGTTTCAAGATACTTTGAGTGTTTGAGGATGCTTTGATTATTACTATTGAGTGAGGCATAAAACAAGAATATATATATATATGCTTAACACAAATGGAAAAGAGATTCCCTCTAGAAGGTGAGATGCTCTGTATTCTTCTGTGTGCAGAAGAAATTGGGCTAACTTCATAAAGTCCTAGCCTAGAACATTGAAGGACTTCTTAATGAGATTCATAATCATTCAAAAGAGTTCAGCCATTATCTATCCATATGGAAAAAAGAAGTGGATGAAGATTGTCTCTTTCTAGACTATAATATATAGGTGAACCGAAAACTACAAAGCTGGTCCACTAGTACATCTTATACTTGCACCCAAAGTTGAACAGAATGAGGAGAGTTGGAAAATTTTGTAATGCCTTTAATGATACCAGATTTCTTCCTCAAAAAAAGGCCTATCTCTCACTCATCAGTATTCTTTCAGTGATGCTATATAATTGTGAGTCATGAAATTCCAGTCTCCAAAGAAATAGAGCTGAGTACATTAAAAAATGAGGAGATGATACATTTGTCCTTTCTGAGCCCTATCCTCATCAGGAAATCCAATTAGACAAGGCTTGGGAGATGATTCTATTATGTCTTGAGGATCTTAAGAATGGAAAGAGAAGGGAAGAAGGGATGGGGGTAGGGAAAGGAAGGTTAGGGAAAATAATGTCATATAATCAGGGCGCACAAGAAGACAATTACACAAATAAGGAGGAGGGGGTGGGGGCAGAGACTGATACTTGAACTTCACTCATATCTGAACCAGTCAAAAGAAAAAGAGTACAAACACGCACACACACACACACACACACGAGCTGGGTGCAGAAATACATTTCACTCAACAGAGAAACAGGAGGGAAAGGGGGAAAGGGGAGGGAGTATTAGAGGAGATTTGATTAAGGGAGGGATTCGTCCTAAGCATAACAAACTCTAAGTATGTATAAAGATATTTATAGCTCTTTTTAGGGTGTCAAGGATGGGAATCTGAAAAGGTCCCCATAAATTGGGGAATGGATGTACAAGTTGTGGAATATAAATGGGATGGAGTGCTATTGTGCCGAGTTCTTATCAGCTTAACAACCAACCAGGATTCCAGGGAACTAATGAAATATGCTACCTATTTCCTGATGGAGAGGTGGGTCCTCAGGAAGGGTGTAGAACATGGAATGAGACCATTTTTGTTCAGATACGGCCAGCCGATGTGGGAATTTATTTTGATTGACTATACCCTTTGGCGATTGATTTTGTTTTTCTTTTTTTTTTAAGGAATTAAAGCTGAGGGACACCCAAAGTGTCCTGGAGAATCACATGGTGGGAATTGGCAGGCTACGACATATTGCTAAAAATAGAATGACATGGGAGATGTGACCTAACGAGTGTCATCAGAGAGCTATATAACTGGAAAAAGAAGTAAAACTTTCTTGTAAGGATGGTGAGGGATAACAGGCGTGTCTGCATGTTCCATTATTATCCAGACAAAGTCAAGAGATTTAGAAGAAAGCTCCCAGGGGTGGCCAGGTAGCACAGCGAGTAAGAGCACCGGCTCCAGTGTCGGGATGACCTGGATCAAATCCGGGCTCAGATACTCAGCACCACACCCAGAAATAACTGGCCGTGTAACCTTGAGCAAGTTACTTAACCCCGATTGCTAAAAAAAAAAAAAAAAGAAGAAGAAGAAGAAAGCTCCCACCATGTTGGGGGGAAGTTCCCATCCTTTGTGGAGAATTTATGGGGAGTCATGAACTATGAGTGGCACATGATGAGAAGGCATGAGCTACAATCTCCACCTTTGGAAGGAACATCCACACCATGATCCAGAGAGGCAGGTCAGCTTAGAACTAACACATGTACCAAAGTGTGAAGCCAAAGTTTTCTTTGACTCATTCCCATTACTCTAGCTTTATATTTTCCAAAGGTCTTGAAAACTTTTAAAATTAGCAAATCCCTCTAGGCTACACTGTAAATTGAGACCACACAGCATTAATTTTGATCATCCTCACATTGCATAATGGAATGGAATGAGAACTGGTCTCAGAGTTCAGAGTTCTAGGATCAGATCTTGGCATACTGGTTCTTGCTACCAATGTGTCTGCAGGTAAGTGACTTAACCTTTATGAGCCTCAGTTTCTTCATCTGGTAAATGGGGATAATAATATTTGTTCCACCTCCTTCACAGCGTTCTAAGAAAGGAAGTATATAATGTGAGCCATTAGTAGTATGACTGCAGTTGTGGAATGGGTAAAATTCAGACTTTCACAGCAAAGTTTCCGGCTCTCTTATCTTGTTCTTTCTTCTCCAAACCAGATTATGGATTTGGCTTATCCACCAATAGTCATTTTCTAATATGTCTATACTCTGCTAGGGCACCTGTTAGAGTATAATTAGGAGAACAGAAGGAAACAAGCATTTATGAGTCTGCTGTGTGCTAGGAACCGTGCACTTTACAAATAGGAATCGACTTGAGACATAGATAACATTATTATCCCATTTTCAAGTTGAGGAAACTAAGGTAGACAAAGGTTAAGTGACTTGCTCAAGGTCACAAAACTAGGAAGTGCCAGAGGCAGGATTTGAACTCAGGTCAATTTGCTATGCCACTTAGCTGCCTGTTTAGAAGGGATAAGGATGCAGAGGGGTGGGGACTGTAGAAGAAAAGACTGCAAGATAATATGCGACAAGTATGAAGTGAAGTCTTGATCCCCAGACTATAACTAAGGCTCTGGACCCAGGTATGTCTAAAGTCAACAAAATGATATAGTGCAGAGTGAGTAGCATGAGACCATTTTGACATTGCTGATCATCACCTGTATACTCTCTTCTCTCTCCATTTCTGTGACATTGTCCTAAATAAGTTCTCTATACTTCCAAAAGTGGAAGCTGAACAGTTCCTCTTTCCCAAAGCCCCCATCTTGAGCATCTCTCCAAGCCGAGAGTAGAAAGAGAATAGGTTTGGGAATAGTGGGTAGCCTCGATCTTTAAGGGATAAATTGGGATTTGAGAACATCACCTGGAGCTTAGGCATCTTATCATCTCCTAATAGTAGACCCTGGCCCACCTAGGACCTCTTTTCCTTCCCTTCTCCCCTAAATAGAAAAGAAAGTTCAGGGGCGGCTAGGTGGTGCAGTGAATATAACACCAGCCCTAGAGTCGGGAGGACCTGAGTTCAAATCCAGCCTCTGACACTTATCATAAAAACTAGCCATGTGACCTTGGGCATGTCACTAACCCTAATTGCCCTCCCCCCCCAAAAAAAAGACAAGAAAGAAGAAAGTTCCGGGAACTGGCAGAATTATCAGGACATTACCACTGTAAACGCTTGACTTCCTCTCATCTTTTGAACATCTCGTACCTTCTGTACTCTCTCCTTCATCATCCCAAGAAAAGGGAGAGACTTAAGTTTGGGCCAAATAGGAGACAGATTGCATATGACTCAAATTATATGCTCCTTTCTTCCCACCTAGGCAGTGGGGCCAAGGCCACTCAGGCCCACAGCTGCTTTGTCTGGGCCTGGATCCTAATGCCTTTTCTCAGTCCTCATCCTCCAACACTTCTCTGCCACCTCTGCCCTGGTGATTGCCTTCTTCTGCCTGTTTAGAAGGGCTAAGGATGCAGAGGGGTGGGGACTGTAGAAGAAAAGACTGCAAGATAATATGTGACAAGTATGAAGCGAAGTCTTGATCCCCAGACTATAACTAAGGCTTTGGACCCAGGTATGTCTAAAGTCTCTCTTCTCTCTAGGTGTTGGTGACACTGCTCCTCTCCCTTTGTGATCACTCCTCCTCAGTCTCCTTTGCTGAAGCTTTCTCCAAATCACTTCTAACCATCCCTGTCTCTCAAGGTTCTGTCCTGGGACCCTCTTCTCTTCTCCCTCTATACCTGTAGCATTAAACTCAAATACAAAAGGGGTCACTAAACTTTAGATCAGGATTCCTAGGGCAGCATTGTGACTTAAAAACCACATATTAACATTATCTATGTTCCATTGTATTTTTATATTTTTTATTCAATGTTTCTCAATTACATTTTCATCTGGCTCCAGCCCTGATGTGGAATATTTTCAGACTGTCTATTTGATACCTCTGTTCTGTTATATCTCTTTTTTTTTGGAGGGGGAAGGCAAGGCAATTGGGATTAAATGACTTGCCCAAGGTCACACAGCTAGTAAATGGGTCAAGTGTCTGAGGCTGGATTTGAACTCAGGTCCTCCTGACTCCAGGGTCAATGTACTATTCACTGCACCACCTAGCTGCCCCTTCTTTGTTATTTCACTTGGTGATTTCATCACTTCTCAGGAACCCAATCTTTCCAATCTCCTTACATTTTATTTCCCTCCAATATATGCCATGTAATCCAGTGACACTGGCTTCCTTGCTGTTCAAAACACAAGACACACAGCACCAGGCATTTTCATTGGCTGTTCCTTATGCCTGGAAGTATTTCTCTCCTCTCCTCATGTAGTGCCAATGTAATATTCACAGCACCAGCAGTCACTATAAATATACTTGCATGGTGTTCAATCACAAAATATAACAAACTCACCACATAGAAGGCAGAAACAAAACATTTATTCAGACACCAGAAAAACTGAATTCCCAACAACAGTAAGCCGATTCTATCACAGTAGCAAAGAAGTTAATAAGCCACAACAACAGCACAGAGAGCCACACCATCCCTTAGCCTTCCCACAAACCAGCATTTACTCACAAGCCTAATTGTCCACTTGCCTGCCATCCTCTCTCCTCCCACCATCTAGCTATTCTGATTCCCAGCTTCCTGTGGACTCTGCTCTACCCTTCGGCAAATTCCTCCCATCACAGGCTCCATGGGATTACATTCAGTGTATTAGAGGGCAGATATTATTTTCAGGGAAGGTCTTCAAATTCCCTTAGGCTTATTAAAGGGCAGGGAAGATCTTCAAATCCCCATTCCCATTACACCTCACTGCCTCCTGCCTACCCTGGCTTCTTTCAAAGTCCCAGCTAAAATCCCACCTTTGGCAAGAAGCACTTCCCAACCCCTCAGTGGTAGGGCCTTCCCTCTGTTGATTGTCTCCAGCTTATGCTGTTTGTGTCCTATTTGTACGTGGTGGTTTGTGTATTTGCTCTTTCATTAGAGTGTGAGCCCCTTCAGAGCAGCAATTGTCTTTCGCCTTTCTTTGTATCACTAGTGCTCAGCAAAGCACCTGGCACAGAGTAAGGCATTTAATGAATTTTTGGATTGACTGACATCCATTCCCTCTCTCCATTCACTCAGCCACCATCCTACGTCAGGTCTTCATCACCAAAGCCTTCTCTGTTGGTAATTCTACTTTTCAATAGCTGCCAACTTAATATTCCTAAAACATGGGGGTAATGATGACATTACTTTGCTCAAGAAGCTTCAGTGGCTCCCTTTGGCTTCTAGGATAAAAAAAAATGAATACAAATTATTATTTTTATTATTTTATTATTATTCAAATATTACATTTTCACACAATTGACTGAATACTGTACTCCAAATTTTGTATTTTCTGGTATGTGTTCTGTAACCCTGGATTGTCTTTCTTTTTTCACTTTGTACCCATACTATGCATTTTAGTATTTCCATATTTTTTCTTTCCTTTGAAATACTGCAATAAATTTAGTCATTTCCCCAATCAATTTACATTTGGGGTTCTTTCCACATTTCTTTATTACTAAATATAACATAGCTATATAAACTGTACAAATAAATTTTCTTTCCTCTTCAATGATCATCTTGGTATGTATTTCTTTTTAAATTATTATTTATTTATTTTTAGCATTCTTTTCTTTTTAAATTTTGAATGCTAACTTCTCTCCCTCCTGCCCCTCCACCACTCATTGAGAAAGCAAACAAAACTCTATCAATTATATATGTGCAATCATGCAAAACATATTACTCTCTTGGCCATATCAGGGGGGAAGAGTGAGAAAATTATACTTCAATTTGCACTCAGAGTTCATCAGTTCTCTCTCTTGAAGGTGGATAGCATTTTTTCATCACAAGTCTTTTGGAATTGTCTTGGATCATTGCTGTTATTATGCACAATGATCTCCTGGTTCTTCTCACTTGGCTTTGCATCAGCTTAGTCTTGCATCAGTCTTGCCCTGTTTTTCTAAAACCAGCCTCATCATTTCTTGTAGCACAGTACTAGTGCATTACAGTCATATGCCACAACTTGTTTATTCCACAATGATGAGCTCCCCCTGTGTTTCCAGTTCTTTGCCACCATAAAAAGAACTGCTAGAAACATTTTTGTACACATAGGTCCTTTTCCTAAAACTCTGATACAGATCTAGCAGTGGTATTGCTGGGTCAAAGGGTATGCACAATTTTATAACCCTTTAGGAACAACTTTGTGCCCCAGAATGGGTGCACCAAGACTACAGGTGCAGAGAAAGTTGGAGAGTTCAGTAAATCAATGAAATTAGACATCCAGTCCCTACCTCTAAGAAGTAGCACAGATTTAGAACTGGAAGGACCCCAGAAGTCATCAGGTTCCATCTATTCCCTCATTTTATGGCTGAGGAAACTCAGACCAGAATGGTGAAATGATTTTCCCAAGGTCACACAAGCAACAGATGAGTTACTAAAGTTGAAAAGGCTAATTAGCCTAAGGGAGCTGTTTCAGATGAGGTTAGCCTGGGATAGTGGCTGTGGAAATAAGGATCAAAGCTAAGAAACATGGCAAAGGAAGTATCATCAGAGGACCTGATGTCTCTATGTGAAGAACAATGGAAAGAGTGAAGTTAAAAAACAACTGCAGGAATGGCAGAACCACTGGTTACAGCAGCAAGTCCTTTAGATGGGAGATTCTTTTTAAAAAATCAAGTGAGTATCGCGGGAATGAAGGCTCCATGCATCCAGAAATCACTGCCCTCTCAGCTGTTCTGAGGAAACAGGAAAGCACAGACACTGGATCAATTCAAAGAGGCATCAGACCTCTGAAGAGTGACCCAGGTAGGGTTTTCTCTCCCAGAAGGGAAAGCCTTTGTGATCGAAACCTCAGACGGAGACCAGTTTCCTTGAAGCATCAGAATCAACTAAGCTCGGCCCTTTATCTCAGGGAGACTGAAGTGAGGTAATTTGGGCGCTGGGAGACAAGAGAAGAGGCGGGAGAAAGAAGCAGGGCCCAGGAGGTGACCTTTAGATCAGACAGATAATAGAAATGGGGGGGGGGGGGGGAGACTAAGTCTACACAGACATCCAGAGGTACTTAATACACCCGGCAATGTGTGGAGGGTGTTAATCTTTGGGATCTGATTTTAAGGAAAGCAAGACAGATCAGGCCACCCCATATATCCATATAAGATGGGGGTTGTGAAGGCCGCAGAAAGGCAAGGAGGAAAATTAGGTTTTCTGTAGCTATCTCAACCTGGCCTTTATATCCTTCTTCAAACCAGCTTTTCGTCTGATTCCCTCTATGTGAGTTCTCAAACTTACCTCTTCCTCACTGTAGAGGAAAGGAACGACTCCTTTGAGACAGTATTTCAAGAGAAACCCACTAATTCTTGGCTAAATTTGGGATCAGGATTTGAGTTCAACTTTTATGGCAAAAAAAAGGGGTTGGGCGTTAATGCTGAGACATTTCAACCTTCCTCCTCACCCTTAACTTTCTAGTGCAGGATACACAGCATAGGCAGAGTTACTGGAGACCACACTGATTGAAATGGCCCTGGCCTGAAAGGGCCAGACTTCGTCCCCATGGGCATGATGGTGGTGGTACTGTTTAAAGCTGTGGAAGGCAGGATGTCCTGAGGGAGACAGATACTTCAGAAAAACAGTCTCTTTTCCCTCAGATAGCAACAACAAAGGGGCACATTGAATTCACCTCAGCTGGAGGAATTTCTAGGAACTGAGGACAGAAGAAATTGGGTGACTGGAAGCAACAAATAGTGAGGGGGGTGGGGAAGAGGGCCAAGGGTGACTGGAGAACTACAGACCGGGACTTATTAGTGATTTTCCCCTTAGATGATTAGGTTCAAACCCGCACTGTAGGTGCCCTGGTGTCAGACCTAAGTGCCAGACTCCCACCTCAATCAAGTCAGCCGGAATAATGAATGAGTTGGTGCACTCTCACCCTGGGGAGAGTCTCCAGAAAAGGAAGGGGAAGGAGAAAATTAGGCATTGAGAGCAGCGAACTCCTTCACACAAACATTCCAGACGCGCAGTTAGGGGCCCTAGCTATAGGGAGAGAATTGGCAGCCAACATCCCATAAGCAGCATCCAAAGGACAGATGTCAGTGACTGGATATTGACATATTGATTAAGGACCGTGATGGAGAAAAAGGAGGACCCCAGACAGAAACTTGCTGAAGGAGACCTGGAGGGTGTTGAGGAGCTAAAAATATTTCTGTGAATTGGAAGCGATGTTTACGCCACCACCCCAGGCACACCCCCCACTCCCAACTCTTCCCCCTTCAGACACTGCTTCTATTGTTGAATAGAGATTTAGCCGTAACTGGAGGAATATGGCTAAAATTTGGCCTGCTCAGATCAGGTGACTGTTTCACTGGGGCGAAAAGAGAATGAAAGGATTACCCCGGCCCTTCCCTCCCCCTCCAAGGCAGGTGAGACTAAATCCATTTAAACTGGCAGGGCACTGTCAGTTTACAAATAAAACATAAGTTATAAATGCAGCCATTGTTAGAGAAGGCCAGCCATCCTGGCTGTGAGGTTAGATTAGCAATTTGTCCTTTGTGAGGGGATTAGCTGGGGCCTCATTGTTTTAATGTTTATTTATCAATTTGCATCTTCTAGGAGGTTCAGGCCTGGCTGGGGCTGAGCCTCCCCCACACCCCCCACAGGCCCCCTTTGTAAGGAAGGCCACTCATTTTACCTCTGGGTTCCTCTGCCAAGGTCTCTTAAACTAGGCTAGCTGGGCCAAAAGAAAGGACATGCAAATCTTACTTCCCCTCCCACACTCCACTCCACCCTCCATTTCTCCAGTTTGGCCTCTAACTCTTTATGCTAAGCAAACACTCTCTCTGCAACACCCCCCCCCTTCTTTCAGTGGCCCTTTGCCTGACTCCTCTATGGTGAGGAGCCTAGGAGAAAGCATTAGGGACTGACTGGGCACTCATAACAGCAGTGGATGCAAGATGGTAATTGAAGAGGAAAGGAAATTGATTTGTACAGGTCATTCCACCCATCTCCTGACTTCATGCCTTTTCGTTGGTGAATGCTCTCCTCACCTCCATTTCATGGCTGCCCTAAATTCCTTCAAAACTCAACCAAAATCCCACCATCTGCTGGAGGCTTTCCCTGGTCTCCCCTCCTTACCTGGCCCCCAACTCTCCTTTCCTCTAAAATTACATTCTATTTACACTGTATGTAACTGGTTTGTACATAATTGCTTTGTATAAGGTCTTCCCCATTAGTGACTGTGAGCTCCTCGAGGGCAGGTGCTGCTCTGCCTTGTTTGCACCCCTAAGACTTAGTGCCATGCCTAGTCCTTAATAAACACCTGGTGCTTGACCGCAAGACTAGAGGGTTCAGCCTCCCTTTGTCATTGGCAGCACACAGACAGGCCTAGCACACTCCTCTGCACAGAGTAGAAGCTCAAATATTTCCTGAATGTCCCTCCTAGAGGTGCCCATTGTGGATAATCGTAGCCAGCAGGACAGGACATGGCAAGCTTCACCGACAGGAGAGTGTTTGGGAAAATCCACTGCAGAAGCAAAGCCATTTGCTTGACTGAGGAGCCCTTCCCAAAGTGTTTTTCCTTTGATTTTACATTATGAAACCAAGGTACAGTTTGAGGAGACGTTATGTAATGGAATGCAGATGAAGCAAACCCAGTCTAAATTCTCCTAATACCAATATTCTGGGCACAGTGTCTTTGAGTATAGTAGGTCAATCCCCATCATCCAAGGGGGGGGCGGTGTGGAATCCATGGGGAACCTAATACTATATGGATTCATATTATTCCAATGTTGTTGTGTGATTCCAATCCATGGAACACAGTATAGAATTTAAAATGAATATGGTTGGAAGGCAATGGAGACCATGATGGATATGAGCTCCCTGCAATCAAAGATTTGCTAGTAGATGTTTAACAACCAGCTCTGTTATATATGTGTGTATACTTATACATATATATGTGTATGTATATATATACACATATAATTGTATATATGCATATACCATATGTCCAGTAGCAAGTCAAAAGTCAGGATCACTGGCGATGGCCCAGGATGCAACAGATGATGTTGGCATCTTAGATGTCTGACCAAACTCCAAGCACTCCATGGTGCCTACTTCAGCCTCCTTCACAGCCACTGGAACAAATTGTTCTCATTTCCCCATTTCACCAGGGCAATTCTTTATATGCTTTGGAGTAGAAATCCCTCTAGCTCACCAACAGGTTGGAGACCCATTGTTTACCCTCCACCTGGTTTTCTGCCTGTCTGCTGAGATGGTTTTACTAGTCTGTGTCTGCCACATATGCTATAGCTTCTTGGAGCCACAGGGAAGAGTGGGCAGTAATAATACTTGAACTACCTACCTCTTAGGCTTGTGAGAAAAATGTTTTTTGAATGGCAAATTGCAAGGTGCTATATAAATGTGAGCTAATATTTCATGGTGACTGGTTTGCAAAATACTTTTATATGCATTATCTCCTTTGATCCTCAGTGAACCAGTTTAAAGAAAACAAAATCTTTTAAATGGAAACCCCAAGTGTGGCCACTAAGCATGCTACAGTTCCTTGGAGTCACAGGTGAGACACCAAGAAGGATGACCAGCAAGCCTTCCCACCAGAACTGCTAGCAAAACAAATTGGCCATTTCATTCATGTACATATATGTACACACATGATTTTTATACACACATATATTACATACATGTATACACAACATAACAGATTCACGTGTGTCTGTGCACGTAATATCGTATAATTCTGCACTCTGCATAATCCATCACTAAACTATGGAGAGGATGTGAACAAAAGTCCCACAAGACTGAATGAGATGGGATCTGTATTATTGGAAGGAGCAGCCCCATCAGTGAGATCACAGACTCAAAGATTTAAGCACTGTGCAAAGAATCAGAAATACTCAGACCTTTCCCCCTAGGAGTCAATGATTTAAGACAAACATATTTCATCAGTATCATCTTAACTCCTCTCCAGGGTTCTAATTTCCTCCCATATCTAATGACTAAGTCCTAGCTTACTTCATAATGTTTCTTGCATTTGTCCCTCCTTCTCCATTTCCCATAGCACTGCTAGAAACAAAAACTTCCTCAAATATTCTTTTTATCACATCAGGATCATGTAATTGGAAAGAGCCCTGCATTGAAGTCAGGAGAACTGGGTTCAAATCCTCACTCTAATACTTCCAGCTATGAGACCATGCACAAATCACTTCAGGCTCTGGGAACCCCTGAAATCTTCCCATTTGGTGAGGCTTTTGCCTGCGGCCATAAGCCTTTCATTATAGCTAGGCCCAAATCTCTGTTACTCTTTACCTAGTCTAGCCCTCCCAGTCCCAGCTACTTCCCACCTTGATCCTATCAAGACTTCACTTGTAGAATAGGATGATGATACATGTATGTTCTACCTCCCAGGATTGGTGTCAGGAATGTATCTGCCCAAATCTTTAGCCCTCCTTTGTCCAGCAATTTCCCACCCTGGATCCTCTCAAAATATCTACATCCAAATCTGTTATACCCTTGAACTGGCCTAGCCCACCATTGTTTATTGTCTCCAGGTAGCCTCCAGCAACTTCCCACCTTTAATCTCTTATTTACTGGAGTCTGACCCCATTGACTCCTCCTGAAGACCTTCCCCAAACTCATTACTGGAGTCTGACCTCATCTGACTCCTCCTGAAGACCCTCCCCAAACTCCTCCTCTAGACTACCCCTAGATTCCTCCCACAGCCTTTCTGTATATAAGACCTCATCTTGCCTCCATGAGAAAAGAAGGCTGGAGAATAATCTAGCACAGGCTAGCTATGTGTTAGATGATTCTGGCAGGCTTGCCCAATGCAAGCCTTACAGATACTGAGGCTCCTTAAGAGCTTCTACCCAATATGGCAAACTTTTAATAAACTTTGCTTTTCTTTGGCTTAGAGAAAATAAGTCAAATTCATTTGGCAGGACCCAGTGTGTTGGTGTTCTGGGGTCACGCGCACTCCTAACCCTATGCCTTATCGTTTTATGATGACCCTCTTCAATCCCACTGTGGGGTTCACAAGTTCTGGATCTTAATACTTGACACAATTATGACCTTGAAACTAAGTGCTAAGTACCTATTAGCTTTGCCAATACAAGGGGCATGGAAGATCTTAAGATCCCATTACCATTACACCACTGTGCCACCTAACTACTCTTTACCTTCTTAATATCCCTCATGTGGTTCCCTGTCCTTCTTTGACCACTCTCTTGGTACCTTCATTATTTCATTCCTGGGCAAATGAAATAGTCTACTGTCTTAGGTCTCTCCTTTCCAGACTTTCCTTTACTCTGCTTTCAGAGTTATCTTCCTAAAGCACAGGTCTCCAGGATCAATTATAAAATCCTCTATTTGGTATTCAAAGCCCTTCATAACCTGGCCCTTTTTGACCTTTGCAGTCTTCTCATACTTTTCTTTCTTCACATACTCTGATATCCAGATTCCTTTTCCTCCTAACTGTTTTCCACACAAGACATCCCCTCCCTTGACTCCTGGCATTTTTGTTGGTTGTGGCCCATACCTGGAATTCTTTCCTTCCTCATCGCTGCCCCCTGGCTATCTTCCGGTCCCAGATAAAAGCCAGCCTTCTGCAGGAAGTATTTCCTGATTCCCCTTAATGCTAGTGCCTTCCCTTTGTTGGCTGCCCCAGATTTATCCTGTAGATATCTTGTCTGTACATAGTTGTTTTCTATTCCATTAGACTATGAGCTCCTCAAGGTCAGGGACTGTCTTTTACCTTTCTTTGGAATCCAGTTTGATAAGCATGATGGCCTGAAGCTGAAGGAAGATCCAAGAGCCAGATGCATAAACCTAGGAACTATCTGCATAGAGGGAATAATTACCCATGGGAATTGACCTAAAAGTGAAAGTGATGGGATTCAGGCTCTGGAAACCCCTGGAATCTTCCCATTTGGTGAGGCTTTTGCCTGAGGCCATAAGCCTTTCGTTATAGCTAGGCCCAAATCTCTGTTACTCTTTACCTAGTCTAGCCCTCCCAGTCCAGCTACTTCCTACCTTGATCCTATCAAAATATCTATGCCCAAATCTGTTACCCTTAAACTAGTCTAGCCCTCCATTGTCTGTCATCTCCAGGTAGCCATCAGCTACTTCTCACCCTTAATCCCATTTCTGTAGTCTGAACTCAGTCCTGGTCAAGATCTTCCTTAGACTCCTCCTTAACTTAACCTTTCCTAACCCTTCCTCTAGACCATCCCTAGATCCCTCCCACAGTCTTTCTGTATTTAAGACCCATATTGCATCCGTGAAGGGGCCAAGATTCAGTCTAGCTCAGACTCAGTCTATGACAGATTGTTCTGGCCCATTTGCCCAATACAAGCATCATAAATATTTAGATTCCTTAAGAGTCTACCCATTATGGTGAATCTTTAATAAACTTTGTTTTATTTTGGTTGAGAGAAGGCTTGAGTCAAATTCATTCAGCAGGATCCAGCGCGTTGGTATTTTGGGGTCTCAAGCACCCTTGACCCCCAAACCTCAACATAAGAGAGGAGAAAAGAAGGCCCAGGTTAGTGCCTTGGGGAATGCTCCCATTTTGTGGGTAGTAAGTGGTTGGAGCTGGGGAAGGAGATTGAAAAGCCATCAGATAGTTAGGAGATGAACCGGGAGAAAGTAATGCCAGGAAAATCTAAAGAGGAGAGAGTATCCAGGAAGTATCCAGAGAGTGGGGAGCAAAGTCAAATGCAATGGAGAGTCAAGAAGGACAAAAACTAAGATAAGATATACTAATTCTGGGAACAATAGTCTCAGTTGAGTGAGTGAGGGGAGAGGAAGTGGAGCCTGAAGGATAGACAACTTTTTCTAAGAGTTTGGAAGAAAGTAAGGTGAGATAAAGAATGATAGCTTGAAGGGATGGAAAAAAATCAGTTAATTTTTTCTTTTTTAAGATGTGGGAGATGGAAATATATGAAAGCATTAGGAAAAGAAGCAGTAGATAGTGAGAGACTGAAGATTAGAGGAGAGGCTGATTGAGAAGTCATTATGCTGTAGAAGAGGGTAGGGGAAGGGATCAAGGACTATAGAGGGGTTGCCCTAGGCTAAATGAAAGACCATCTCATTAGGGACTGAGGAGAAGAAGGGGTTAGGAGTAAGGGATAACATCAAGGATTTGAGATAAAAAGAAAGGGAGAAGGGGGAACTCAAGGTAAATGGCTCCAATTTTCTACGTAAAGTTAGAAGACAAATCCTGGCTACGGGGATGAAGGAGATCGGAGGCTCAAGGGGACATAATACTTTCCTAAGTCAAAAAAAATTTAAAGATATTATCCATCTACAAAATTTGCAAGGAGAAGAAGATGTTTTATGAAAGAGCAAACAAATCAGTTACCCTAGGCTTGTGGAAGGAGATTTAGGGAGAAGTAGAAATAATGAGGTCAAAGTATTGAGCACTTACCAGGAATTATGGTGGAGTGTTCATTTGCATTATAAAATATTAAGATTAACTCCTGAATATTGTTTCCTGCATTAAATCAAAATATAGCTTTACCTAATTTATATGACAATGAGCTTTGGAATAGCTTCTGTAGGGAATGAAATAAGGAGCCTATGAGGGAAGTATGAAAGGATTCCCTTGCTACAGTGAACATTGAGAATTCAAAGGTAGCTATGGTGTTGGCCCCACTTCCAAGGAGGTTCCAGTCTGAAAGGGGAAGAAAAGGCACAAAAAGAACTACAAAACAAGGGAGAGTAAGATAAATACAAAGTAAAAGATGTTCTGAGGAAGATACAGAGGGGGAAAAAACATTGTCATCTGGGGAATGGTGAAGGGAGGTATCAAAGAGAAGTGAATATCTAAGTTGGGCCTTAAAATAAGAGAAGCACATAGGGTAATGAGAGGAAATGAGGGCTGGAGAGTCTATTCCAAATATCAACTACATTGTGAGCTAGTGAGTGTCTGAGGCCAGATTTGAATTAAGGAAATGAGTTTTCCTAAATACAAGCCTGATGCTTTAGATCCACTATACCACCTAGCTGTCCACATAGGAAAGGAAAGTCTTCCAAATTAGTCTTTTTTTTTAAATTTATTGTGAATTTAACCCCTTCCCAAGAGAGAATTTTTATATACTACATCACAAAAAGGATGATTGTACATGAAGCTGTGAATCTCCATCTTATAACATTTGCTTTTTAAGAAAATCATATATCGGAGCATCTAGGGGGAGCAGTGAATAGAGCACTGGCCCTGGAGTCAGGAAGACCCGAGTGCAAATTCGGCCTCAGACATTTAACCCTTACTAGCTGTGTGACCTTGGGCAAGTCACTTAACCCCAACTACCCTGCCTTCCCCCCTCAAAAAAAAAGATTAAAAAAAAGAAAAGTATATAATAAATTCTACATATTACTTTCTTTTTAAAAAATAGTTAGCAAAGGGAGATTTACTTAGCCATATCAGGAGGATATTCAACAAGGATACACACTGAGGACACCCTGAGTTGAACCAGTTGTGTAAAGTTCCCCTACTGGAGTTGCCCTTTGCGGTCCAATAGCCAAGCATCAAAGTCTACCTAGAACTCCTCATGGTTGTTTCATAGTCGGGAGAACAGGAAGCTATATATTGCTTTCAAAATTGTCCTGCTTATCTGAGCTTCCTTCTGAACTACCTTCTATTCTCTTCTCTGTATTTTAAAAAAAATTGTGTCAGGGCAGACACACTTACTAGCCCCATGACCTTGGGCAAGTCACTTAACCTCAATTGCCCTGCCCTCCTCCCTCCAAAAAAAGCAAAAAAAAAAGTGTCTGAACTTTTTTCTTTGGTAGCATTATTGCTATGCCATCCTCCTGCCTAACTCCTTCCCCTCCTCCTGTTCCCCCCCTCCCATTTTCAATTTAAAACTGAGAGTCTTTCAAAATAGTTTTTCTTTACAATGTTGTTGTCCTTTTATAAATTGCTCTCCTGGCTCTGTTTATTAGCTCATGTTATCCAGGGTTCTCTGAAATCTTCTCTTTCATGATTTCTTTTTTTCTTAATTAAATTTTATGTTTATTTTTAGTTTACATCATTCATTTCCACAAGATTTTGAGTTACAAATTTTCTCCCCATCTTTCTCCTACCTACCACCCCAAAACAGCAATCCCACTGAACAGCCCCTCCCTCCCCCAATCTGCTCTCTCCTATATCCTCCCCCATGCCCCCTCCGACTTTTCAGTAGGGCAAGATGGATCTCTATGTCCCAGTGCCTGTATGTCTTCTTTCCCAGTTGCAGGTAAATCATACACAAACACACACACACACACATACATATATATTTTTTAAACATTTTATTTTAAAACTTTGAATTCCAGATTCTTTTCCTTCCTCCATCATCACCCACCCTTACTAGGAAGATAAGCAATTCAGGATAGGTTGTACATATGTAGCTATGCAAAACATTTCCATAGTGGATATATTATGAAAGACTGACTATATTTCCCTCCATCCTATGCCACTTGTTCTATTCTCTATTTTGACTTGTCCCTTTTCAAAAGTGGGTGCTTCCAACTTCCCTCACCCCCAACCTTCCCTCCCCTCCATCATCCCCCCTCTCATCCCCTTCCCCCCTACTCTCCTGTAGGGTGAGATACCCTATTTTGTGTGTATGTCATTCCCTCCGTAAGCCAAATTCAATGAGAGTAAGATTGACCCATTCCTTTTTGCCTTCCTGTTCTTCCCCTCATTTGTAACAGTTTTCCCTTGCCTCTTCTATATGAGATGATTTACCCCATTCTGTCTCTCCCCGTCTCCTCTCATTATATTCCTCTCCCGCCTCTCAATTAAACCTTTTAATTATCATCCCTTCCTATTCAATTGGTCCTGTGCCCTCTATGTATACCTGTAAACATATATACACATACTCACATATGTATTCATATGCCCTTATACCCTCCTATATAGACATATATATGTTTGTGTGTGTGTGTGTGTGTGTGTGTATATATACTTTTCTATTCTATTCCCTTCAACTATTCTCATACTGAGAAAAGTTTCATAAGTTACCATTATCATTTTTTCCATGTAGGAATGTAAATAGTTCAACTTTGATAAGTTCCTTATGATTTCTTTTCCCTGTTTACCTTCTCATGCTTCTCTTGCTTCTTGTATCTGAATGTCAAATTTTCCATTCAACTCTGATTTTTTCATCAAGAATGCTTGAAAGTCCTCTATTCCATTGAATGACAATATTTTTCCCTGAAACATGATACTCAGTTTTGCTGGGTAGGTGATTCTTGGTTTTAATCATAGCTCCTTAGACCTCTGGAATATTATATTCCAAGCCCTTTGATCCCTCGGTGTAGAAGCTGCCAGATCCTGGGTTATCCTGATTATTTTTCCACATTATTCAAATTGTTTCTTCCTGGCTGCTTGTAATATTTTCTCCTTGATCTGGGAACTCTGGAACCTGGCTATAATATTCCTAGGAGTTTTCTTTTTGGGATCTTTTTTCAGGAGGTAATCAGTGGATTCTTTCAACCTCTATTTTGCCCTCTGGTTCTAAAACATCAGGGCAATTTTCCTTGAGAATTTCTTGAAAGATGATTTCTAGATTGTTGTTTTTTTTTATCATGGCTTTCAGATAGTCCAATAATTTTTTAAATTATTTCTTCTGGATCTATTTTCTAGGTCAGTGGTTTTTCCAATGAGGTATTTCACATTGCCTTCTATTTTTTTATTTGTTTGGATCTGTTTAATAGTATCTTGATCTCTCATAAAGTCACTAGCTTCTATTTGCTCCAATCTAATTCTGGAAGAATGATTCTCTTCAGTGAGCTTTTGAGATTCTTTTTCATCTGGTAAATTCAGCTTTTTAAGGCATTCTTCTCCTCATTGCCTTTTTGAGCCTCTTTTGCCATTTGAGTTAGTCTATTTTTTAAGGTGTTCTTTTCTTCAGTCAGGTTGGTGATTTTCTTTTCATGATTTTCTTGCATCATTCTCATTTCTCTTCCCAATTTTTCCTCCACTTCTCTTATTTGCTTTTCAAAATCCTTCTTAAGCTCCTCTATG
>NW_027186304.1:35874706-35891836 GCF_028583685.1 Petaurus breviceps papuanus | reverse complement strand
TGAGGTTCAGGGTGCTGACCTTTTCTCCTGAACAAGGTAAACGATATGTCTGACTGATTAAAGTAAGCTTGTTAACCCATTTTGAGTTGCTTTCCTTTAACAAAGCAAATCCAAGAACCTGTGTGAGCAGGCACCCTGGGGACACTGGGGTGCTTGCTGCTACAGCCACAATTCAGTCATTCCCCAATTGATAGGTTCCCCTTTAGCTTCTCGTTATTTTCTTTTCAGCTTTCATTTTAATCCCTTCAGGATCAGGAAGTTTGTTTCACTTGTTATCATTTTCTCCCACTTAACCCTCTGCCCTACCTCTACTTGCTTTCTTTTTGAGTTTAATATTGTTGTTCTTTGTCCTTCATTTTCAAAAAAGACTGATGACATCATGGGATGATGTTTTGACTCATAGGTAAACCAGATTGAAGTGAGGCAGAATTGCCTTACAGTCCTCAGTTTCACTCTCTCTTTCAGAGTCATCAAAGTCCAGGGGAAAGACAAAAATCAGAAAGATTGGTGATGGTCTAGTATGCAATGGATGACCTTAGAATCTTAGATGTCTGACCAAGTTCTAAGCATTCCACAATGCCTGCCTTAGCCACCTTCATTGCTGTTGGAATAAATTGTTCTCATCTGCCTATTCCTCCTTTGTTTATTTCAGATAAAAATGAGTTTCATCTGATGCCTACTCCTCACACCTCTTTCTCCATGATTGTATACTCTCTTCTCATGCACTCTAATTATGAAAAATAAGAAAGTTCTGCCTCTTTCTTCCTTCCATACACTAGTGCATTTCTTTTACCTTCCCTTCTACTTGCCCTCTTAAAACCCTCATAACAGAAGTGATCCACCCCAGGACTTTATATTTCTTATTTAACTCCTTCCAATGTCCTTCAAAGACATTAAGACAGTGAAGAGTCTCTCCCAATCAGAATATTAGCACTATATCATAAAACACTCTTTAATTGCCCAAATAAATTTAAATTAATAGGTTTCTGCTTATTCTTGTTTTTGTATTTCAAAGTTTCTACTCAGCTCTGTTATTTTCATCAGAAATACTTGGAAATCCTGTATTCCAGAGCTGTCAAATTCCCAGTAGGTTGCAAGCTGGCCAGCAAGACTCCCTTAGTGCATCAGATTAAAATGCAATGGAGAAATATAACAGAATAAATTGAAATGTAATACAACATAGAAAGATAATTTTTGGTTTTCTAAATCAGTGTGTGGTCATCAAGAATCTGTTTCTATTTGAGTGCAAAAGATACATTTTCCCCTATAGGATTATGCTCAATTTTGCAGAGTAAGTAAGGTTGTAAGCCTAGTTCTTTTACCTTTTGGAACACTGTATTCCAAGATATCTCATTTTTAGTAAAAATTGCCAGGTTTTATGTGGTCCTGGCTGTGGTTGGACTGCTTTTTCCTGGATATTAGCAATATTTTTTCTTTGACATGGATTTAGCTTTGATATTACCAGTACTGCAAATTCTTTCAGCCATCATTTTGCCAAGATTGAGTAAATCTAAGCAATGTTCATTAATGATTTCTTCATTTTAAGTTAATTGATTTTAGGTTATACAGACTTTTTTTTTTTAATCATGGTTTTCAGGATTCTTCATCATGTCTCTTTGATCTGTTTTCTAAGTTAAGTTTTCACATCAGACACTTTACATTTCCTTCTATTCTGTTCTTTCAAACTTTTGATTTTGTTATATTTCTTCATATTTCAAGGAATCACTCTTTATTTCATTTATTCTTGTTTTCAGAGAGTTAGTTACTTGGGTAAGGTTCATCTCTTTCCCTTATGAGTTATTTGTTCTCCTCAAGAGCTTTTACTTCAAATTTTTTGTATCTTTATCCTTTCTTCTAGTCATTCATATAGTCCATTTGTTCCTTTGAGCATCTACTTTGAAATTGCTACAAACTTCCTTCTTATAGGATGGATTTTTCAGGATTTCTAAATCTACAATAATTGGTCTCTTCTTTAGCTTACTCGTTTCTATACTTAGTTCCAAAATTACTTCCTAAAAAGGATTTCATGCCAGTGATGATTTCCTTCCCTTCCTGTGTCTCTGGGTAAGGTGATTCACTCTGCTTGGCCTCACCCCAGACTGATCTTTGTTTCCTAGGGGTTAGGTCCTCCTGGATATTTGAGATTTGATTTTCATTCTTCAGGGCCTTCCATGGCATCTTAAGAAAGAGTGGTAGGGACCTTGGAGAACCTATGTGCTTGGGTTGTCCTAATCTGGAAGTTATGCATTCCAATGGGTACTACCTCTTCTAGTAACCTGCAACTCCCCACTTTCCCCACCACCAAGCTATGAGTGTTCCCCCTCTCCACCATATGAATTTCCAGCTACCCTGGAATCTTCTTGGTTTGGGAGTCAAGGGTATTGCTGTCGTTACCTTCAAACTC
The DNA here is from genome assembly GCF_028583685.1 of Petaurus breviceps papuanus. Classification (NCBI taxonomy): domain Eukaryota; kingdom Metazoa; phylum Chordata; class Mammalia; order Diprotodontia; family Petauridae; genus Petaurus; species Petaurus breviceps. The sequence goes on along the minus strand of NW_027186304.1, from coordinate 35,889,432 downwards.
AGAGAATTGCAAATTTACAAGTGTCTCTGGCTCATCTCTGACCTTTCTGAAAGGCTACTGGGGTTTTTTTTTTCCCCTTTATTGGCACTTGCCCTAACAGTTGCTTAAACCATTGCCCATGGACCTCTAGCTAACATCTTGTTTAATTTTGGGACTGAAGAAGTCATTCTTATTTCTCAATGAATTTCTTTGACATTATTTGGTATGGTGTGAATTTCAGGCTTTTTCTAGAGTGGATACATGGGAGCTGAGTGGTCTGCTCCAATCAGCTATCTTGACTGGAAGTGCCCAAATCAGTCTTAACAAATGCTGGGAGCTCCAGAAAGCTCTGCATCCTTGCCTCCACAACCCTTAATTCTAAGACATTTCATTAAACTGAGTAAAAGAAAATAAAGAAAACTTCCATTCTCTCTCTCTACTTCTCTAATCAGTAAGGATTCTTTTTCTCATTCAGGGAAAGCCTATTCCTATCAGTATTCCAAAGTAATACTGGAGAAAACAAGAATGAACCTTAGAAAACTTGGTGATTTTATTATACCTTTAAAAAGAAAAAAAAAGCTCTATGTAAGAAGATCTGCAATCTTTTTCTGTTATATATACATACACACACACACACACACACACACATATATATATATATGGGAATACTCATTTTATTTTATATTAAGTTTAGGTTGGTTTTTTTTTGTTGTTGTTAAAGAAAACTCAGTGACCCTTGCTTCTCCTAAAATTCAGTTGACAAAGGCAGGAGTATGCGGGCAAATATTTAGGAACCAGGTCTCCCCTAAAATGAATACACCTTTCTTTTGAATTTAATCTGTATTATTAACATTTTTTCATTCACTTTCTAAAGTCTAGTCAATCAACAAAGCAATAAGTCAAGCCCTGATTTGTAGCATTTGCCAATTTCTGAGGTAAAAATCTCCCACTGAAAATTGAATAATCAAGCACATCACTGGATGAAGGAATTTTAAAAGTCGGCTGACTGAAGAGATTAAACCCAAAAATAGCAGTTCAGAGAACTCTATTCTCATCAAGTCAAGTTAACAAGTTAACATTTGTTAATTTATTATTATTATTAATGCCGGGAGGCAAGGATGCAGAGCTTTCTGGAGCTCCCAGCATTTGTTAAGTGCCTACTAAGCTGGAGCCACTAGGTGGCGCCATAGTGCACAGAGTGCCAGACCCGGAGTCAGAAGATTCATCTTGAGTTCAAATCTAGCCTCAGACACTTAGTAGCATTGTATCCCTGGGCAAGTCACTGAACCCTGTTTGCCTCGGTTTTCTCATCTGTAAAATGACCCGGAGAAGGAAATGGCAAACCAATGACAAGAAAACCCCAAAAGGGGTCACAAAGAATCAAACATACCTGAAATGTTTCTACAACAATGTGCCATGTACTTTCTTAAGTTCTGGGAATGCAAAGAAATGAAAGAAGAAGTCTTGCTCTCAAGGAGCTTAGTCAACTAGGTGAGAAAGCATGCAAATAAGTATGTGCAAACAAGTTATCTACAGAATAAATTGGAGAGAATCACAGAGGGAGGCCTTAATATTAAGGGGGATCAGGAAAAGCGTCTTGCAGAAGCTAGGATTTTAACCAAGACTTGAACTTGAAGGAAGTCAGAGAAGCCAGGGGGCAGAGATGAGAGACAGAAATGAGAAGCAGTCCAGGTACTTGTGGGGATATTCACAGTTTAGCCTCTTAATTCTATTCTGTCAGCCTTGGATGGTGGTTTGTGCTGCATTGGATTCCAAAGAATCATTAAACTACCCATAGCAGGGGTATGACTCAAAGTCACACGTGGCCCTCTAGGTCCTCAAGTACAGCCCTTTGACTGAGCCCAAGTTTCACAGAACAAATCCTTTTATCAAGGAGATTTCTTCTGTGAAGTTTGGATTCAGTCAAAGAGCTGCACTTGAGGACCTAAGCAGCCACATAGGACTTTGAGGCCTCAAATTCCCCACCCCTGACCTATACCCTTTGACCCAGCGATACCACTGCTAGGTCTGTTTCCAAAGATCATTAGGGAAAAAGGAAAAGCACCTATATGTTCTAAATTATTTATAGCAGCTTTCTTTGGGGGGCGGAGGGGGAAGTCAGGGCAATTGAGGTTAAGTGATTTGTCCAAAGTCACACAGCTAGTAAGAATGTCAAGTATCTGAGACCGGATTTAAACTTGGGTCCTTCGGACTCCAGCGCCAGTACTCTATTCAGTGCACCACCTAGCTGCCCTCTTGCTTCAGATTTAATGGCTCCTTGGAATCAAGAAGAACTAGGTTCAAATTCCTCTTCAGATACTTATTATGTATGTTACTTTTATTAGGTCAGTTAACTTCTTCTCAGTATTCCTTATCTGTAAAATGGGAATAACAATAATTCTTACCTCTGGGGTGCCACTTAAATAGGTGGCATAATAAATAGAGCACTGGCCCTGGAGTCAGGAGAACTTGATTTCAAATCCGGCCTCAGACATTAACACAAAAACTAGCCGTGTGACTTTGGGCAAGTCACTTAACCCCAATTGCCCTACCTTTCTCCCTACAAAAAAAAAAAGCAAAAAAAATTAATTCTTACCTACCAGGGTTCTCAGGCAAAATCAAATGAGTTAATATATGAACATGATATTGTAATTATCCTTACTCTGATTTCTTCTATAATGGAAACTTCAAAATAAAAACAATCTTAATATATCATGTTAAAATATTAACTTATCAACTCCCTTCCCCCTCCTCTCCACCCCAGTAAAAATGTGTCCTTGAGGTATGCATTAATGGCTACCTATTTTCTTTCTCTCTCTTAGAACCGGAGAAGATTAAGGTCTTCCTGGACCTCCTCATAAGTACATGAAAACCCCACAGGGCTGAAAGGAATCCTTGCAAAAGCAACATTCTGGACCAAAGGAGTAGAAAGAAGCCTTGGTATAGGCCTAACAATGGCTGGGGAATCACATTAAAGGCTTCTCTCCGGAGCCATATTTATGTCCATGAAAGATAAGCATATCCCCTGAATCCATCCCAACCAGCCCACTGCTGGCTCTGGGAATAAAAATGACAGACTAATTAATAGCCCTAGCTTAAATTCAAATAGGTCACTAGACCAATCTGGTTTTTCCCTTAAGATGACTAAATAAGCCCTGATTCTCAGGGAAACAAAAGAGAATTTAATGGACGTAGGATTCATTTTTTATTTAAATTTATTTTTCATCTAACATTTACTTTCCCTTCCACACCCAAATGAACAACAAAAGAAACAAAGAGAAAGCCCTCATAACAAATAATGTTTAGTTGAGAAAAGCAAATCCTGCACCAATCATGTCTGAATATGTATGTTTCATTTTGTATCTTGAGTCCATCATTCTCTGTCAGCAGGTGGGGAGGCACCTACAGATTCTGATGGGAATATATACATTTTTTCCCAGAGAACCCAATGCATGCAAATGTATTGCATTTTAGGAAGAGAAAGATGGGCAGTGCCCTGCAGCAACTGCCCAGTCCAGCTCACTCCCAACGTAGTTTAATGAAGACTAAAAGAAACAAGAAATCCACGTGGAAAGTGACAGCTTGATATTTGTTTATCTGAAGGCACAGATGTGGTTTGAAACGTTTTATAGAAAGTTGTGTCTGGGGGCAGCTAGGTGGGGCAGTGAAAACAGCACTGGCCCTAGAGTCAGGAGGACCTGAGTTCAAATATGGCTTCAGACATTTGACACACTAGCCATGTGACCTTGGGCAAGTCACTTTACCCCAAATGCTTGCTTTCTCTGCTCCACAAAAAAAAATGGTGTGTCTGTCCCTCCTCCTTCTTTCCTTAAGTATTGTCCCATTTTTTCCCTAATCCAGTTCCAAAATACCCCCAATAGATATCAGGCCCTATTTCCCAATCCTCTTGCCCAAGAATAAGGCCAGATAAGTGTTTTTGTTCTTTTAATAGAGGGGAAAGTAATAGTTCTGAGATGCTGAGAGGTACCCTTAATTTTACTGGGCTCAAACCGAGGAATGCCTTCATACAGAAGGCTTCTATATTTTTTCATATAGGGTAGATCAATCAACAAGCATTTCTTATTCACCTACAATGTGCTAGGCATCGAGGGTACAAAGACAAAGGAAAGTGTCCCTATTCTCAAGATTACATTCTATAAAATGATTCATTGAGATTCTTAGCACATCAGAGTCATGAGAGGATTCTCCCTCTTTAGGAATTTGATGTGTTGTGCAACCCATGAAAGGTACCTCACAGTTAGCCTTGAAAAATGTAATTTAGGGACTTGAACCTTTACAAGTAGAATGTATCCCTTGCCAGACTCAGTAAACTTTTTTTGATGTGCTAACAGATCCTAATGAAAATAGCCCAACACTTACATAAATAAGGGATTAGGTACTTTAGATCTGTTATCTCTGTTTAATAGATCTGTTAACTATTACTTGATGATATTAGCCTCCTCCAGAAAGATGACCAGCTAATACCTTGAGGCAAAGCAAAGGATTACCCATCTCTTTGGAAACTTGTGTGAGTCTGAAAAACCACTGACCAATATATTACCAGGAACTACCTCAAAAATGGTAAGAGGGAGAAGAATAGATTTGAAATGCCCAGATTATTATAAGAAACCAACACAATTATTTTTATGGAAAGGTAGGGTCAGAACTATCCCAATCTATTTCAGCACTGGTATCACATATAGGTGATACATCAATTGGCCAATCAATCAAAAGACCTGAAAGGAAGCAAAGAAAGATCGTCAACCAGAATATCATGTTTGTATAAGTCTTCAAAACTTGATCAAGTCCCAGGGATAGCCTATATATCATCTTTCAAATTGAGAATGGAAGAAATTCCAGAAGTTAGAGTGAATATGGATTTCTAGCCGAAGCCCCTGACAAGAAAACATCTGGAGGCAAGGAAAGGTCTCAACCAGGTCTACTTTACCTTTCTCTCTTTGACTGGAAAAGGACCTTGACAACTTTGTCCTTGATTTGTGAGTTCTGGATTTTGGCTATAATAATACTGGGAGTTTTCATTTGGGATTTCTTACAGCAAATAGCTGATGGATTTTTATCTACTTTGCCCTCTTCTGGTTCTAAGATATCTTGGTAGTTTTTCTTTAGAATTTCTTGAAATATAATGTCCAGGCTTTTCTTTTTTCTTCATACTTTTCAAGTAAACTAATGATCCTTAAATGATCTCTCCTTCATCTATTTTCCAGGTCAGTTGTTTTTCCTGTCAGATACTTCATGTTTTTATCTATGTTTTTTTACTTTGTTTTATTATTTTGCAATCTCTTTTTACTAAGTTGCTAACTCTCTTTTCCTAACTTTTTTGGCTGCCTTTCATTTTTTTCCCCATTTTTCCTCTATCACTCTTATTTGGTTATAAAAATCTTTTTGCTCTTCTAAAATTTGCTTCTTTTACTTTAGCTCTTGTTTATAACTCTTCTAGGAATTCTTGATGGGCTTGTGTCCAATCTGCATTTTTTTCTTCGAGATTTTGCTTGTAGATGTTTTCAAGTCTTTTGTTTTCTTCTGTGTTTGTGATATGAGTTTAACTCTTTATGGTTGGGTTCTTCTTTTGTTTGCTCATTCTTCCAGGCTACTTCTTGACTTTGACCCTGAACTTTATATTAATGATGAATTCTGCTCACTTTGGGGGGGAGTTGTGTCTGGCCTAAGCCTTCACTGTTTTCACAGCTCATTTTGGGCACCTACAAGTTTTCTGTGCTTCCAAAGTGAGGAGAAGTCTGTCACAGCCCTCTTGGTCTGAGTTCTGCAAATTCTAGCTTGTATATAGTTGAGTTTCAGTAGATTGTTACTGGATTCAGTTACTGTTAGCCTTCTGTGAGGTCTTGAAGATTCAGAATGACTGGACTGCTGGCTCCCTTTTGGTTTTGGTCTTCTGCCCTGGTTTTTCCACTGTAGGCTTATGTGCTGGGTTAGAACTGAGCTGTGGCTCTGCTCCTGGGCTCAGAGCCACTGGACTAAGTTTCTGGAGTTTGTTTTGTTTTCAGTACTCAGCTAGGTCTCCATACTTAGTTATGACTGATCCTCTGTGACTCAGAACTGGTTAATGGATGACAGAGCTGCCAGATAGAACCCATTCTTGTTCCTAGGTCTATGTCAGGGGTCCTGCCCTGTTACTCTCTTTCAGTTGCTTTTTAGTGCCTGGGTGCTGGAATGCTTCTGATCCTGTCACTACCACCATGCTGTACTCCTGTCCAGCCTCAACCTCATTTTTTTTATAATTAAAAAAATATTTTTTTGCTTTTTAGAGGGGGGCAGGTAGGGCAATTGGGGTTAAGTGACTTACCCAAGGTCACACAGCTGGTTTTGTGTTACATGTCTGAGGTCAGATTTGAACTCAGGTCCTCCTAACTCCAGGGCTGGTGCTCTATTCACTGTGCCACCTAGCTGCCCCGAGCCTCTACCTCAGTGTCCACAGACCTCTCTGTCTTCCTAAGCTTCCCTGACCTGGGGGGAAAAAAATGACTCATTGTCTTGGTTTTCTCCATCAGAATTTGGTCTGATGCATTTTCTAGTTTATGGTGAAGGAGGTATATTGGGAAAGCTAGGCAAAAATGCTGACTCTCACTCCGACATCTTGATTTCACTAATCTTGACAACTTTTAAGGATTCTTGGGTTGTTGAATCTCCCCATTTTTCCATCTCTGTCTTGGTATCATGTTCATTCGGGAGAACTGCTTCTCTTTGGTGTTCTAAAACGAATCCTTAGAATATCGGTAGTAGCATTGGCATCGTTGGGAGTCAAGGACATTCTGAACTCATTGCTCTATGTGAAGCTCAGCAAAGAGACTCCCTCACATCTAAGGGGAACAAACTTCTTGAGCATCCCACAAACAGGAGCAAAGGCCTTCTACTAAGCAGGAGTTGGGAGGCAACCCTTTGCTCTCTAAATTTGAGCTTAGTTTGCTCAGGATTTGTAGATGCTGGAGTAATAGTGTATCAAAGATTTTTTTGGGGGGAGGGAGGACACATGTTTTGTACCAAATGTTCTTAATGTACTGCCTTATTAAATACCCATTTCTAAAAACACTACTTAAGGCTGGTTGACTAAATGATTCTCCGATAATCTGATAAATTTTAGGGAAAACACATCACTGGGGGCTCTAGACAATGGCATTGGAAAATCATGGATGATTTCCCAATCTCATTTCTTCCTCTCAAAATCCTTCCCTCCCTTCGAGTCTCAACTTAGGTATTATTTCCATGAATCCTCCTCCGATACTCCCAGTTAATGATTGCCCTCTCATATATGTGTGTACATGTTTTTATTTAACAGTAGAGTGTAAGGTCCTTCTAGCAAGGAACTAATTGTTTTTCTTTGTATTACAGAGCCTGGCTTGGTAAGTGCCTTGCATATATTCAAAACTTAATGCTTGATGAATTGCTTAAGTGAAATCCTGCACAGCAAAAAAATTTTTTGATCCCTGACCATACAACAGTCTTGGTTTATAAAGGAAGTACAAGACTAAAATGCTATTTTTAGTGTATTCAGAGAGAAAGAAAAGCTATAATTGATCACTTTACATTTCTTTTGTCTGACTAACAAGTAGCAATTATTCTTCATATCCTAGTCAAAACATCCTAACTACCCACCACAAAAAGACCCACTTAACCACTTTGATTCACAGATTGCCCACTAAAAATACACTTCCCTTCATACCCATTTGGAGGAAAAGTGAATGTATTAGAGGATTGGGAATATTTGAACAATAGTTCTTTTCCCTATGGAGTTCAAAGCACTCTTTTTACCTGCTAATTTTCAAAAGAATTATACATACTACTATTTCATTGTCAGATCATGCAGATGTGATATCAACATTTTCATCTTGGCAAAATAAATTGCAATAAGAAGAAAATCAAGAAGCTGAATGGCATGTGATAATGGGGTTTTACTTAGCCTCTTTCGGCAGGATCTGGCCCATTATTTAACCTTTTAAAATATAATTAAACTAATGAGCATTTATCGGGAGCCTACTATGATGCACTGATTTTGCTTATTTTTTTTTAAACTAACAACAAAAAGAAAAAACCCTTTGAATGCTTTATGCTGCTGCAAGACTTCACCACTTTTTTTTGATAACCTCAAAGAGTTTAATTAATTTCCTATTTGGGGTCATGACCAACTGAGTTAAATCATTCTGGGGATCTTTGAGGCTCTCCCTTCATAGTTGCTCCCCACCACCCAACCTTTTCTCAATTCATTTTATTTCAGATTAGTAGGAAAAGAAGTTGCAAATACATGGTATAAACCAGGGCAGCTAGGTGGCACAGTGGGTAGAGCACTGGGCTTGAAATCAGAAAGACTCATCCTTAACTCAAATCTGGCCTCAGACACTTACCAGCTTTGTGTCCCTGGGCAAGTCACTTAACCTTGTTTTTCTCAGTTTTCTCATCAGTAAAATGAGTTGGAGAAGGAAATGACAAATCACTCTATTATCTTTGCCAAGAAGACCCCAAGTCAAACACAGTGACTGAACAACAATTATTTTATATATATGTATGTATGTATGTGCCAGTCCTGGAGTCAGGAACTCATCTTACATGAGTTCAAATCTGGCCTCAAACACTTACTAGCTATGTGATCCTGGGGCAAGTCACTTAACCCTGTTTGCCTCAGTACCTCATCTGTAAAGTGAGCTGGAGAAGGAAATGACAAATCACTCTAGTATCTTTGCCAAGAAAACCCCAAAAGGGGTCACAAAGAGTCAGACACACCCAAAACAACTCATTATAAAGCGTTTTATACAGATGAGGGTAAAATCAAGCATAGAGATGTGGATACGGTTTAGGTGAAATAAAGTTATCAGGACTCTTGGAGTCCTTCAAAACCCAGTTCAAATTTCAATTCTTCCTGAACGCCTTCCCTAATTCTTCCAGTTGGAAATGATCCAGCGATCTTCCTTGGTCCTCCATATGAGGAGTTAGGGAGGGGAGGGAAACAAGCATTTATTAAAAACCTCCTCCATGTCAACCACTGTGCTAAAAACTTTACAAATTTGATCCTCATTTGATCCCCACTACAACCTACTGCTATTATCTCCATTTTATGGTTGAGGAAACAGAGGCAGATAGAACTTCAGTGCCTTGCTGAGGGACACACATTTGGTGAATGTCTGAGGCCATCTTTGAACTCAGAACTTCCTGACTCCCAGCCCTGAAGTCCATCCACTGCACCACCCCCCACTAGCCCGTTACTGGTACTTCTCATGTATTTCTCATTTTCTCCTTTGCATTGCAGTTACTTCCTTGTGTTGCACCTCTCAACTAGATTTTTACCTCTAGAAGATCAAGAACAGTATATTATTCATTAATGCATCGTTGCATCTCCTCCAGTAAATCTCAGGCGGCCCGGCACATTAGAGTCACTCGAAAATGATGTATCAAAATAAATTCATTTTAATTTAACAAGAGCTCAGTTTACCACTCTATCAAATTCTTAGCTTCAGGGTGGTATAGTACAATCAGCCCTGAGCCCGAACTTGGGAGGCCTGGACTCAAGGGCAAGTCATGATGAGCCTCGGTTTCCTCACCCTCTAGAATGGGGATAACACAACTCAGGGATACAAGGCAGTGCAAATGAAGGGAAAGGAATTTTAAAGTGAGGTCCTATTCTTACCCATAGCCAGAATTATAGAGGGGTTCCCCTCTACCACAGGTGTCAAACATCTTTGCCTGTGACCCTCTGACTGAACCGGATTAATGTGTGGTTGGGAAATACTTAACAAAATAAATAAAAATGTAATAGATCATAGATGTTAATATGAGCTTTTCTAAGTCAATGTGTGGCCTGCAGGTATTCTTATGTACAGCTGAGTGGCTGTATTCTATTTAAATTTGATATCACTAACCTATGCTAAAAAACACTACAAATACCGTGGTAGAGACTCAACATTTCTTTAGTCATACAGACAATAAAATTCCAAGCCTGGCTATTTGGTCTATTTATGACCTAGAATTATTTTTCCTTATGTTTTTTTTTTTCCCTAGGTTTATATGCACTTATATCAGAGGTTCTTAACCATTTTGGTATCACAGAAACCTTTGACAGTCAGGCAAAGCCTATGGACCTTGTCAAAATAATGTTCTTAAATACAAAGGATTACAAAGAAACCAATTATACTGAAATATAGAATATAAGCTGCTTGATGGCGAGGATGTCTTTGCTTTGCTTTTCTATCTGACTTATACATAGTAGGTGATTAATGATGGTTTGGTCAACTGAAATGATATGAAAGTTTGCATTCTGTCAAGGAAACCAAAGGTTGGCTAGGTCACTTTGTTTACAGATGGAAGCCAAGAAGCACCAAGGGCACTATAGGCCTGGAAGATCAGCTTAACAAAAAAAAACAACTTTAGAAAGAAAAAAATATATATTTTATAAAATTTCTTCTTTTAAAAAAGAATCTTTGCATTTCGATCACACCAGGGAATAGAATTTTAATGAACACATGAAACAACGAGGTGACATCTTTATCAGCCCTCATAAACCTTGATTGAACACACAGTGATAAGGCCTGTTTAAACTGTCATCCTCCTGATAACATATACAGAGTCAGCTCAGGCCTTAGCAACTGACTTGTGCAAAAGAGGCCTCTCCAAACCCCAAAGTGCAGGCCCGTTAGGTAATGTATATCTTGTAAACAGTTCAAAGCTCTGTGTAGTTGCTTTAGGTGGAGGTTTGGGGTTGATGGGTGGGGGAGGGATAGAAGATCGAGGAGAGGAGGGAGAAGAATGGGGGGATGGGGGGCAAGTACTCCCCCTCCCCACCTTGGACCATCCCTTTCCTGATCACTTTCTTCAGAGTATATGTGGTTAAAATTGGGGGTGCATTACAGGCTTGGGGTGGCAGGCTTTAAAGGCAGAATGACCTTTAGCATTTATATTTACAAAAAGAGAACTCTGTGGGTGAGGTTTTAAAGGATTTGGGGAAAAGGTGCTCTGGTTTTCTAGTAGCATCGTAAATAAGGGTAAGGCACCAAGATCCACAAAACAAAAGGGGATTATGGAGTTCATGAAGATGAACTCAGTTCTCAATGCTACAAGTCTCAAGCTGTCTGACCTCCCCACCCTTCACCCTGCATCCCCCTCCCTCATCCTACTTCCTTTTACATAACTTTAGAATCTCCTAGGCAGGCCTCCTTTCCACTGGTAACTTATTCCTTCCATTGGGCTCTCCTCCCCCAACTCTCTCCCCAACTCCCTGTACCTATTTCTCAATCCCATGGTCACAGTGACACCCAGAGGCTATAGCAGGGGCAGGACTATGTAGTAATCTTATTAACAGCATTGCAAAGAGGACAGAACAGCTACATCCACAGAATGGGGAGACTTTTGGAAAGAAAGGGAAGACACAGGAAATAAGGTCTGAAGACTAATTTCCAATTTGAAATTAAAAGCTTCCCTATACATGTATTTATACATATGTATAATATACCTTACCATGTCATTGCAAATATAATGTACATAGACTGTATAACACACATTTATTTTCATGTATGTGAATACACACACATACATACACACATACATATGAATTCTGGCAAGAAAGAAGAGAAAGGGATCTTAGCTTGTAGATAAATTTCCTACTTTGAGAGTAAAAGTCTCCCCTACTGCAATACACATAAAATGCATACACATATTTTACCATGTCATATACATACATGTATTACATATAGTTATATATGTGTGTGTGTGTGTGTGTGTATATATATATATATATATATATATATATATAAAACATAAATATAAAGAGAGAGAGGAGAAACAAGAGAGAGGGGAGACAGACAGACCACAGGAGAAACAGGGAGAAAGGGAAGAGACAGGGAGCGAAGTTTGAAGATTCATTTCCTATTTGAACTTAAAAGCATCCTTACTTCGGACCTTACTCCTTGTCTCTTCGCTTTCCCTCTGAAATTCTATATAAATATATATCCACACACGCACACCATGAACGGTGCCATCATGGATGGACATCTGGACTCCAAGGACTACCTCTGACCCATAGGTTGTGTAAATCACTGAACCTTTTCAGGGCCCTAGGTGACTCTCTAAGACTATTGCTGCGGCAGAGAAGATGTCTATATTATCAGAGACAATTAAAAATTAAAGATGACTGATCTCATTCCTAAAGCCCCAGTTTCTTTTCAACAACTAAAATCAACAGACTTTTTTGCTTTCCTTTTTTAAATTATTTTATTTTTTCTTTAATAGTATTTTTTTCCAAGTACATGTAAAGATAGTTTTCAATATTCACTTTCATTAGATTTTGAGGTCCAGATTTTTTTCTCCCTCCCTCCTCTCCTCCCCTCTCACCTCCCAAGGCAGCAAGTAATCTGATATAGGCTATATATGTACAATCATATGAAACAGATTTCCACATTGGTCATGTTGCGAAAGAAGAATCCGAACAAAAGGGAAAAACCACAAGAAAGAAAGTAAAAGACAAAATAATGTGCTTTGATCCACATTCAGACTCCACAGTTCTTTCTCTGGATCAACAGGTATTTATTAAGCATTGTGATAGGCTCCAGGGATTGGAAAATGAAATAAAATAGTCCCTGCCCTCAAGGTGCTTACAATCAAGTAAGGTTGAGAGAGAACAAGGGGACAAACACTGACCCCACCAAATGAAAATGGGCCAGGTGAAAGGGTAAGGCTCAAAGTGCCATGGGGCACTGGAGGAGGGAGCAATTGGGAGAATACTAGAAAGCTTCTTGGAGGAAAAAGATAAGTGACCTGGGCCGTGATGGGAACAATCGGATATGGAGGGCTGGGGGAAGACAGTCTATTAAGAGGGTGTGGGAAATATAATCTAAACAGAACCTAAAACAGAAATGACTAAAAACAGGGGTATCCTCTTATACAGGATAAAAATATATATTTCTTATCAAATGAATCACTATTATACAGGTTTTTTTAAATATATTTTGTTCTTTCCCAATAACATGCAATTACAATTTTTAGTGTTCATTGTTTTTAAATTTTGAGTTCCAAATTTTCTCCCTCCCTTCTTCATGCCCCCCCCAACACAGTAAGCAATTTTATATAGGTTCTACATGTGCAATCGTGCAAAATATATTTCCATGATATAGGGTTGTTGTTTTTTTTAAACCATGTCTTTGGGGTACGCAGAAGATAATACTTTTTTTTTTTAAAGAGATGTAAAGCTAGAGCCAAATTTTGAAGATACTTGGCACCCATGTCCCAAAGGTCATTAACCTGGAGTTTCAGCAGAAAAGAAATGAAGAAGGGGATTTCACACCTGGGAAATCCCACAGTTCTATGAAAACCGCCTGGTTGTTAGAGAGTTCAAGGACTTGAATTTTAACAATTTTCAAGATCAGCCTTTCTCAACTATGAGGATACATTCCAGGAAGAGAAATAAGCACCAAAGTAACCAAGCTTTATGATTATAATTGGTCCTTTGAACAAACTCAGTTTATGTACCAACTTATCTAATATCATGCACATCCATGCCACTTTTTATCTGTAAAATGTTGATCTATCAAATGTAATCAAATGAGATATTTATAAAGCCTTTACAGTACCTGGAACACAGTAGGCACACAGTCAATTTTCATTCCATTCCTCTCACCACCCTATCATTTTATGTCATGATATCAGGTAGTTTTTATTACTCATAACTCTACAGAAGAATCTGATGCCCAAAGTGATTAAATGACTCACCCAGTACACAGAGCAGGTTGGTGGCAAGTCAAGCACTGATGGATTCAAGGTCCTAAGTTTATAGTTGGGAGCTCAACCTTTAGATCTTTTCTGTACTTCATATATCCAATATAACTAGAAGAGGAGCTTCCTGGTGGTTTTCAAGGATCTCTCACAAAGTCTGAAGTATTCTTGTGAGCCAGAAGTCATTCCAGGCATTGGCCCCAAATGAGAAATACAGAACTTTAGATCAACTCAAAGTTAGAGACCTCAATACCAAGAAGAAAAAGCAGACATCCTAATTTTGTTTTTGTTGTTCAGTCATTTTTCATATCCAAGTCTTTCTGACCCCATTTGGGGTTTTCTTTTTTTTTTTGTTCAGTCATTTTTCAGTCATGTCCAACTCTTCACAACCACATTTAGAGTTTTCTTGGCAAAGATACTGGAGTGATTTGCCATTTCCCTCTCCAGTTCATTTGATAGATGGAGAAACTGGGGCAAACAGGATAAAATGACTTGCCCAGGGTCACACAACTAGTAAGTATCTAAGGTCACATTTGAACTCAGATCTTCCTGACTCCAGGCCCAGCACCCTATCCATTGCGCCACCTAGCTGCCCTAGATATCCTAATAACAGAGTTCAAAATAACAACCACATCCAGCAATAACAGTATCTATAATACATACCCCATTGGGTTCTTATTAAGATTATATGAGGTAAGGTATGTAAAACACTGTGCACATCTTAAAGCTTGTATCGGAATGCCTGCTGTTATTACATCTGACGCTTTATCGACCGTAAGGACTGTCTTTCTGCCTTTTTGTATCCTTAGCACATAACACAGTGCCTGGTACATGGTAGGCATGTAAATGTTTATTGACTCACTAACTCCACAATCTACAAGGCGCCCTGCTCCTAACAACATTATTTGTAAAGTAGTACAAATCATTCCCATTTAATTTTTTTACTGAACTTTATAAATATTAAATAAAATGAGCATTTCCATATCCATAGCAGAACAGAAGACAGCAAACGAAACCATTAA
>NW_027186304.1:35844373-35874696 GCF_028583685.1 Petaurus breviceps papuanus | reverse complement strand
AGGCTTGGAATCAGGATTACCCATCTTCATGGATGAAATCTAGCCTCGGACACCAACAAGTTGTGTGACCCCGGGCGAATCACTTAACCCTATTTGCCTAAGTTCATCATAAAATGTGCTGGAGAAGGAAACGGCAAACAACTTCAGTATCTTTGCCCAGAAAACTACAAAATAGGGTCATGGAGAGTTAGACAGAACTGAACAACAATAAAAATAAATTCATCTAGCCCTACTAGAAAGTTGGGGTGGGATGGGTAAGGATACAAGAAAGAACAGATTGGGGGAAGGGGTATTCAGTAGTCTTGCTATATTGAGGTAGGGCATAGGGGAAAGATGGGGAGAAAATTTGTAACTCAAAATCTTGTGTAAATAAATGTTGAAAACTAAAAATAAATAAATAAATGATTTTTAAAAAAGTTGTCTAGAGCAACAACTTGCCTAGGGTCTTAAAAATAAAAATTAAAACAAACAAAGAACTTGCCTAGGGTCACACAGTATATGTCAGAGGTACAACTTGAACCCAGGTCTTCTTGATTTTGAGGCCAGTCATTGGTAAACAATTGTATTTTAAAATGTAAAAACCTTTCTTAGCGGGGCAGTGGTAGGCCACATTTGCTCTTGTACACAGCCATTTGTTGACCCCTGCCTATATCATTGATAACATTTGTGTGTATATTTATATATATGTATATATGTGTACATTTATGTATATATGTATTAATATGTGTGTACATATAGATACATACAAATACATACATAGGCAAGGGATCATTGGTCTTTGACCACTTGAATTATTATTTACTCCCTTGCCCCACATTCTTCTTTTCCATTAATGCAGCCACAAAAAGGAAATGGTAGATTTGGTCAATTAACAAACGAATTAGGCTCATACAAATTGAGATCCTGGTATCATTGGACTTTTAGCTAGAAGTCTAGTCTAATCCCATTTTATAGATGAGAAAACTGAGGCCCAAAGAGGGTCTTGCCAAAGTCACACAGATAGTACAGAGACCAGTGTTAAACCCAGGCCTTCTTGACTCTGAATACAGAACTCCTTCCACCATTGTGATTTGCCCCCACATAAGTTCAGTTCTAAGGATATGTGGAATTGATCATATAAGATTAAGGTGACACTGATAGAACTTAGTAGTGGATACTTCCTAAGTAACTCCTGCCCTCTAGCAGACAAGGAAAGAAGTCAAAATGGGAGTGCAACATGCAGTGTTCACCCCTACCTACCCCAAATGCCATCCCAGAAGAAGTTGGCTGCTAGAATCTGCCATCTATACATCGTTTGGGAACAATGAAATTAATTCTCAGGAGATCTACAGGGTCATCACATAGGTTGGAGTGAATACAAGCTTCTCTGGGTCCTGATCAGCAGAGACTTTTCTTCAGAGGTGAGGGAATTTCTGAGTCTACACAGCTGTCTTGATCCAGGCAAGCATAATAATTTTTAGAAATATATGACTAACAGATCATAATTGTGTAGTACTTTTACAAAACACTTTCCTCAGCTGGAGTTCATATAGGGCACTGAGGTTGAGAAAATCCCATACATACAGAATGATATTAGATTCTCATAACAATCCTGGGGAAGGGGGCAAGATTTTCCAAGTATGATTGTCCTTGTTTTACAGATAAGGAAATATAATCAGTGTTTGCACATAGTATATAAAGCAGATTCTGAAAAGGCTTTCCTGACCCTAAGTTCAGTACTTTCTATACCACGCTGACTCTTTCATCAATAAAACCACAAATAAGGCTTATGTTCAAAGAGGGGTTTTTCAGAAAGGATAACTTGTGGGAAAGCAAAATTAAAAACTCAAATAGAACAGATTTGTCATTTGATCCTAAAAATTATTTCCTTTTTAGTGCCTCAGTTTCTTCATCTGTAAAATGAGCATTTCAAATGCCCTCCTCACAAAGGCATTGAGAGAAATGTAAAACAGTTTTGAGAATCTTCCACAAATGAAAATCCAAATGCTATTGCTTACTATTTCTTTCTTAGGAAACAAAATTATTGCAGCTAAGCAAATATCATTGCTGAAATCAAATCCACTTCACCCACCCTAAGATACAAGAAATAACTGTAATCCTAGGATCCAGAGAGGCAACCTGAAGTTCACAGTTGTTGATTTGAACATCTATATAAAAGTAAATCTCAAAAGCTGCCTTGATTCATATTTTTTCTACAAGGTGACTCTCCAGGCAATTGAGATTGATCTATGTTAGTGCCATCGTCTCTCAGTGATCCAAGAACTGATTTTCAGCTTCTTTTCTCTAGTTTTGGGAGCCCACCTTTAGGCTACTCTTTATCCAGGAAGAGGGGCCAGGTGAAATTTAAGGATTTACAGTTAAATAGTTTGCTGCTTGTTAGCACCTCTGCTAAGTGGTCCAGAGGAAGAGGAGGTAAAGACAACTGGCTAAAATAAAGCTCAAACCTTGTCTGTAAGGTTTCATTTGTTCATGGGGCACCCTGACACCCCCATCAGCATAGATAATCAAGAGTTGGCTATAGCCAAGATTTATGGGAGAGCATATCTGGATTTCCCTGGTCTGATGATATCCCAGTTGGCCTACGTTCAGGGCACAGTGCCAAGCCTGTGTTTTGGAGAAGGATCGTTCAGAGAGATAGGGGCTGATATGATTTGGCTGCTGTATTAGATCTGGCATGTGTCGTTACGTGCTTCAGTGTTATGTTTCCTCAATCTGTACATGCTCTTAGCTGCTTTTTCATCATCGTCAGAAAGCATCAAGGCAGCACCTTCTTGGCACTGGCAGCCTTCTGAATATTTATTTAAATCATATTTTAAGTGTGGGGCCCAGCAGATCTAAAATGTAGTGGCACAGCATGGTACTAATAAGTTACTGTGGTACTGAAGTTACGTGGAAAATGAGAATATTTTCCTGTTTCTGGAAATCAGAAGGCACTGTAGGAAGACATGAGATAATAACATACTTTTTTTTGGCCACATGTATAATAAACAGGCAAGTACATTTTGCAGACTAGAAAATAGGACCTTTCTACCTGAGCTAATTAAAACATCTAGGGAAAGAAAAAAAGGGGGGGGGGAATGTTAGAATTACTTAATAACTTTTCTCCTTTACTTCAAACTTGCTTAGCTAATCCGCAAATGACATGAAAGAGGAAAAATTCTTCCATTTTCTTTCTTAGAATAAGCCTGCACTAGCTGATATTTGAATTTTTTTTTCCTAGATGTCCCTAATCAGATTACCTCTAATTGGAATTTTTCATTGGTGATAGCTGATTCTGGCACCAGATTCTTAGAAAAGGTTGTCTATATACTGTATAACAAAATCTCAGTATTTCATTGAAACCAGAGGTTCTTAACCAGGGGTACGTGAGCTTGTTTTTTCAAATATTTTGAGAACTGTGTTTAAATATACTAGCAAATTTAGACATACAGGGTGATACAATTAGGAGAGCAAGGAATAATTTACCTGTCAGGTCTATGGAGAAGAGAAGAATTTATGACCAAACAAGAGATAGAGAACATTATGAAATACAAAATGGATAATTTTGACTATACTAAATTAAAAAGGTTTTGCACAAACAAAACCAATACAACCTAGATTAAAAGTAAGGCAGAAAGATGGGAAACAATTTTTACAGCAAATGTTTCTGATAAAGGCCTAATTTCTCAGGGGCGGCCAGGTGGCTCAGTGAGCAAGAGCACCGGCTCCAGTGTCAGGATGACCTGGGGATCAAATCCAGGCTCAGATACTCAGCACCAACCCAGATATAACTGGCTGTGTAACCTTGGGCAAGTTACTTAACCCTGATTGCTTTAAAAAAAAAAAGGCCTAATTTCTCAAATACATAGATAACTGAGTCAAATTTATAATACAAGTCATTCCCCAATTGAAAAATGGTCAAAGGATATGAATAGGCAGTTTTCAGATGAAGGAATTAAAGCTATCTATAGTTACATGAAAAAATGCTCTAAGTGACTATTGATTAGAGAAGTACAGATTAAAACAACTCCGAGGTACCACATCATACCTATCAGATTGGCTAATATAACAGAAAAGGAAAGTGATAAATGTTGGAGAAGATGTGAGAAAATTGGGACATTAATGCATTGTTGGATAATACAATAATAATAATGGAGTTGTGAACTGATCCAACCATTTTGGAGAGTAATTTGGAACTATGCCCAAAGGTCAATCAAATTGTACATACCCTTTGATCCAGCAATGCCACTACTAGGTCTGTATCCCAAAGATCATACAAAGGGAGAAATAGCCTACATGTACAAAAATATTTATAGCAGCTCTTTTTGTGGTAGCAAAGAGTTGGAAATTGAGGAAATGCCTATCAACTGGGGAATGGCTGAACAAGTTGTGGCATATGAATGTAATGGAATACCATTGTGCTATAAGAAATGATGAGCAGGCAGATTTCAGAAAAACCTGGGAAAACTTACATGAACTGATGCTGAGTGAAGTGAGCAGAACCAAAAAATTACACACAGTAAAAGCAACATTGTATAATGATCAACTATGATTGACTTAGCTCTTCTCAGCAATACAATGATCCAAGAAAATTTCAAAAGAATCATGATGGAAAATGCCATTCACATCCAGAGAAAGAACAATGGAGTCTGACTGCAGACTGAAGCATGCTATTTTCATTTTTTTGGTTTTTGTGGCTTTTCCCTTTTGTTCTGTTTTTTCTTTCACAATATAACTAATGTGGAAATATGCTTACATGATTGCACATGTATAAACTAGATCAGATTTCTTGCCATCTTCGGGACAGGGATAGAAGAGAGAAAGGGAGAAACAATTTGAAACTCAAAATCTTATACAAAATGGATGTTGAAGACTAAAAAAAGGAGAAAAAGAAGTATTTAGATGCATGAACTTGGAAAAAAATAATAAAGGTTCTCTCTCTGATCTATACTCTAAAAATAAATAAATGAATACGCAGACAAATTCTGATCGGTGTGAACAATGAATCCTCCAAAGCAGTCACATATTCAAGTTAGCAATATGTGAAATTTTAAGATTTTAGTCCAATGGACATTCACAGTGATGATTCCGATAATGCCACCATTTCATTATTTGAAACAACAGAAACCTAGCTATAATTGGTTTCCTTTGTAATCCTATGAATTTTATTTTATGCATTTAAAAAACATCCTACTGAGAAGGGAATAGGCTTCACCAGACTGAAAAAGGGGTTCGTACCACAAAACAGGGTAAGAACTCTTGATCTAAACAATTGCACTTTTTTTTTCCAGACTTGAGATAATGAAGGACTGCCCCTTGCTAAGAAGAAAACCCAACTCAAATACATAAGAAAATATAAGGGTCAGTTTTAGAGGGATAAGAAGTCAGCAAACTATTTAAAGCATGCTTGTCTCCTTATTCTTAAGATAAACCAATAGCTTTTACATTGTAGAAAATGTTAATTCCACTAACAGAGCATTAAGAGGCAAGGTGATATAATGAACAGAATCTGCACTGGTAGGAAGGGTTCCTTTGCCAGGAATTCCCTACAGTGGAATCACAGGTCCAGAAAAAACAAAACACCAAGTCACCACTGCAGTTTCCCCAAAAGGGATGGCAGTTGGAAAGAACAGGAAGAGCCCTGGGGAGAATCAGGTCAGCTCTGTCACTGTAATGCGAATGTAAATTTTAAAGATCTTCCCTGCCCCTAGGCTAAAGTGCACCTGAAGCCTGGGGTGGGAAGCTTGTTTTTCAGTAGATACTTCTTGATTGGCCAGTGAGTCAATAAGGTTGTTACTCTCTGAGCCAGGAGAAGGCTATATAAGCCCTGATGTGTAGCTTTGTTTTGGGACTCACTTTGAGAAATGTTCTGTGATTTGATCTGAATTCTGGGAAGCCGTTGTTGAGAGTCCCCCGGCTTTGAAAAACCCAGAATGTGGAAACCCAGATGTTGACTGGGTATGGATGTAATGGTTGGACAGTTTGGAAATCTGTCTACTTGATGTTTCTGTCTTGATAATTATGCCTGTATACTTTGAGGTTCAGGGTGCTGACCTTTTCTCCTGAACAAGGTAAACGATATATGTCTGACTGATTAAAGTAAGCTTGTTAACCCATTTTGAGTTGCTTTCCTTTAACAAAGCAGATCCAAGAACCTGTGGTGGCGGCAAACCCTGAGGACGCTTGGGGTGCTTGCTGCTACAGTCACACACCCCCACAGAGAAATCAGTGTTTTCCACTACCACAGACTTATCAATATCTTTACTACAAATGAAGAAGAAATCAAGACATTATAGCTCAGTGGAAAGACATCTCAGAGGCTCAAATATCTGGCTATCTCGGTTTCACCCTGAGTCTAAAGATCACAAGTAACATAATTTCTTGCTTCCCTGTGGGCAGCTAGGTGACACAGTAGATAGAGCACTAAAGGCAGGAAAGACCTCAGTTCAAATACAACCTTAGATACTATCTGTGTGACCCTGGGCAAGTCATTCAACCTTTGCCTGCCTTATGACCTCATCTCTAAAATGATTATAATAAATAGTATGTCATTTCCCCCTGAGTTGTGAGGATAAAGAAGGAGATAACATTTGTAAAGTGCTTTGCAAACCTTAAAGTGATACATAAATGTCAACTATGTTATCTGGTAGCACCTGGGACACATGAAGTTTATGTACCAACATCCTAGTACTGAAGGTGAAGAAGTGGAGAAATTCTTAAAGATGTATCATGTAGCATAGAGGGCACGTGCCCAATATGGCACTCCATTTCTTTGTCACTTTTTAGGTTGTCTATTTTACCTCAACCTGCTCTTATTCTAACAGACATGAGGGGTTTTCCAGGGGTGGGAGTGGGCCACCTCAGTGCTACAACTTAACACTCAGAGTCCTAGGGGTAACACTGATTTGGGGAAAATACATATACATATTCCCAGCTATAGGTCCTGAGCCCCCATACGTGTACCTTTCTTTCACATAAATCATTCACAGTGAAACCATTAACTCTTAAATATGACACATTTCCTAAGCTAGAAGGTAAAAACAAGAATAATGATAAGAAAAATTCATGAAATAGAAGGCAAAAATAGGAATAACCAAAATATAACGGTCCACCCTTCATTCTTCTCATGGCTCTGTTTCTGATTTTCCCTGGACATTAAAATCATGAATTTCCTATTGTCTCATCCTAGAACTTCCCTCATTCATCTGGAACACTCTCCCATGCCTGTGGCCCAATCACCTTAAACTGAAAAACTATAGGATCCTGAGGTGTGAAAACTAAGAGCTTCCCAGGTCTGCTCCCTTGGCTAGGTGCTAAGGCGGCATGACACTTTTTCAGTGAAAAGCAGTTTTCTTTAATCTTGGGATCTGCATCGATATTCAGGTCTTGCTGATTGACTGTCTAAGGCTTTAAGGGATTTTCCCCCATCTCGGGCCACGAAAGGCAATAAGGAACAACAAAGGCAAGCTTTTGAGTTTTCCCTCTTAAGCTGTAGATGGCACTAGAGAGCAAGCTTCTCCATCAGCTCTTCATGCAGTGTAGGATACTGCTTCCACCAACTAGGTAATAAAAGGCATTCTCTGCCTCATTTCCTACCTAGCCTTAATCACTAAATGGGCATTGCCTCAGTCAGACTGAGACGTGTTAAAAACCTTAGCTTAAAAAGGCCAAGTCTCACCCTGCATCCAGGGCCATCTCCAGTCATCCTAATCTATATCTCGCCACTAGAACCAGATAGCTCTGGAGGGAATAGTGAGGCTGGTGACTTTGCACAGCCCTGCCTCGCTTAAATCCAATTCACTTGCATTTCATGGCATCATCTCTCTACTGTGACAGTCCCCTTCGAGAATAAAGGACAAACAACCCAATATTATAGCTTTCTTCTAGTCAGATCAGCATCCTACATTAATGGCAGAGTCAGCTTGCTTCTAGCTGGGATTTGCTAGACTCACTTCCTGTCATCTCAGTTCCATTAGCTTCTGTGTTCTGCCTTCTGTAAATGGTTTTCTTTCATCAGTTTTTCTAGTTAGCTTCTTCGAGGCTTCTGGAGTGGCTTCTCAACTAGCTTTTAATACCTCAAATCAGATCCTTACATGTAATTTCTAATTTGAAAAACCAAAAAGCCATACTTCAATCAGATATGATACAAATAGTTATTATGCAACAGTCATCCCATGATTTGTTTTTTAAATAATGTTTTTTCCCCAATTACATGTAATTTTTAACGTTTTTTTTTTTACATTTTGAGCTCCAAATTCCATCCCTCCTCCCTTCCCCTCCTCTCTCTTTAAAATGGTAAGCAATCTAGTATAGGTTATATATGTGCAATCATGTAAAACATTTCCATTGTAGTCATTTTGTGCAGAGAGAGAGAACTGTATGTTTCAGTCTGTCGGATCACATCAGCATATCAGTTCTCTGGAGGTCAATAACATTTTTCATCATGAGTCATTTGGGATTGCCTTAGATCATTATATTGCTGAGAATAGCTAAGTCATTCACAATTTTTCATCTTACAATATTGCTGTTACTTTGTACAATGTGCTCCTGGTTCTGCTCACTTTACTTTGTATCAGTTCATGTAAATCTTCCCAGGTTTTTCTGAAATCATTCTACACAATAATATTCCATTACAATCACATACCACAATTTGTTCAGCCATTCCCCAATTGATGAACATCCCCTCAATTTCCAGTTCTTTGCCACCACAAAAAGAGCTGCTAAAAATATTTTTATATAAATAAATTCTATGTCCTTCTCTTTCCCCCTCTCTCTCTCCCTCTCTCTCTCTCTCTCTCTCTCTCTCTCTCTCTCCCTCCCTCCCATAGTATCAAAACAGTTCTAACAATAAACTTCCAAGTCCTAAAAGCAGACCTTTGTAAATGAGACTGCTGGGAAACAGCATCTTGAACTGGAAGTTCTGTAGACATTTTAAATTCAACATATCTAACACTAAAACTCATTACCTTTTGCCCAAAATCCTTCTACATCCGAATTTCTCTATTACTGTTTAGGGTATCAACCTCTTACCAGACACAATCTAGGCATCATCTTTGAATCTCAATCCCATATCCAATCTGTATCCAATTTTATCTCTCTCAGATATGTCCCCTTCTCTCCTCTGGTACTGATACCATCTTTTCAGGCCCTTATCTCCTCATACCTAAACTATTGTAATATCACCTTGGTTGGTCTGTATGCCACAAGCTTCTCTCTACTATAGGCCACTGTCTACTCAGCTGTCAAAGTAGTTTGGTAGTTGAAAGCCTGGTCTCAGGGCAAATGAGGAAAAAAAGATGTGCAGATCAGTAAACACAAAATGCATGCAAAATAATATAGTCCTTTCCAGGAACAAGTTAGAAGGATGGCAGTGCTGGCATGCAAAAATCAGGCTCTGGGGCAGCTAGGTGGCACAGTGAATACACCACCAGCCCTGGATTCAGGAGGACCTGAGTTCAAATCCAACCTCAGACCCTTCACTTACTAGCTGTGTGACCTTGGGCAAGTCACTTAATCCCAATTGGCCTGCCTTACCCCTTCCAAAAAGTGCCCCCTCTCAAATCAGGCTCTGGTAGAAACTGGTACCAGAAATGTGCTTTGAAAGAAGCTCAAGATTCCAAGAGACAGGAGAAGGTTTCTTCAATGAAAAAATGCCAAATACCAGTCTGACACATTTTACACAAGTTGTATGGGTATTATTACAGTATTGTGGGATATTTGGAAATTTCATGACTTACTCATGGGGAGCTAAGGAAATCCTATCACTGCTCTTTTTTAGACTGGCTATTGTTATTCAGTCATTTTTCAGTCAGGGCCAACTCTTCGTGATCCCATTTGGAGTTTTCCTGGTAAAGAAACTGGAATGTTTTGCCATTTCCTTCTCCAACTCATTTTTACAGATGAGGAAACTGAGGCAAACAAGGTTAAGTGACTTGCCCAAGGTAGCACAGCTAGTAAATGTCTGAGACCAGATTTGCACTCAGGAAGATGAGACTTCTTGACTGCAGGGCCTGGCCCTCTGTCTACAATGTCATCTAGACTAGCTACGCTTCCCATCAATCCATTGATTTGGTGTCTCATGGTTTACACCTTTAGACCAAGCTCCCGAGAGCCGTGATATTTTTTCAACTGAGGAGGCAGAAGCTAAAGTGGATCCCTGCATTATTTTCTGTAGCTAAAAATGTGTGGTTTTTTGTTTTGTTTTGTTTTGTTTTTTGGAAATAGAAATAAACTGTTTTCTCCAATTCAACATTGTGAAAAAGAAAAGAAAAATAAAGACCTGGTAACAAATATCAATGGTCAGGCAAACAAATTCCTTTATTGGCTATTTTCAAAACACAAATATGTCAATCTGCCCCAAGTACTTCCCCCCTTCGTCAGGCGGTAGGCAGCGCTCATCCTCATAGGTGCCGTGTGATCCTAGCTTTTCATTAAGTTGTTCAATAACGTTCAGGCTTTCAAAGTTACTGATTTTTACACGATTGCACTTATTTCATAAATTGTTCTCCTGGTTCTGTTCACTTTAGCCTGTATCAGTTCATGCTAGTCTCTCCAGGTTTCCTTGAAACTGTCCCTTTCGTCATTTTTATAGCACAACAGTATTCCATTAAATTCATATGTCATAATTTGTTTAGCCATTCCCTGACTGACAGGCCTAAAATACATTGTAGATGTCCATGTCCTAGGAGACACTAACTAAGACCATTGGAAAAGCCAAAATCAACTAGGTGTTCTCATCTATGTACAAATCTTTACTTAATTGTCACCCACAGTTTATAGGCTCTGCAGCTTTTAAAAGTGTGTATATCTGTCGTTCTGATTTTAGAGATGTTTATATGATAGACACATAGACACATTTTTAAAGTAAAATCAAACACTGAATTGGAACTTTGTGCCAATCAATCGTTCATCGTCACATGGGAGCCAAAGGATAGTGTGCAGGTACTCAGTGAAGTTGATAAATAAGTTAATTTTAGATGAACTTGCACAGTGAAGGGGACAAGGTAAGCTCTACACTCCCAGTTGCAATAATTCTCATTGGCCCTGAGTTATAGGCCCTAAAATTTGAACAGAGGATGATTTCACAAGAGGAGTATTACTGCTCCCTTGTGGGAAAGACAGGTTACTACAACCAAATAAAGGTCTTAAATAATGCTGTTCATTTTCCCTACCATCCTGCACCTGCAAAATCCTGAGTGGAAAGTGAAATAGGTTTCCTAAAATATTCATTCTGTTCATTCATCGACAAATCACACTTTTGGATACTTGTCAATCCATGTCAATGACATATTTCAATGCTCTGATTTTAAATAGCAATATAATCACTTAACACCCCTGTTTAGTATAGTAGGTAAAAATAAAACCAAAATTTGAGGTGAAAAACAAAATGGTTGATCTTTAAAAAATAATTTTAAATAATTTCTCTCAAGGTTTATTATTGAAGCAGCACAGTGCCTAAAATGTAGTGAATACTTAATAAATGCCATTTTCATTCATTCATTCATTGTTAAAATACACATAGAAATTTTCTTTCTCTATTATTTCTTCTAAGACTAGAAATTTGATTTTTCAGGGTAGGTAGAATCCACAAAAGGGGGTTTGTGAAAGTAAAGCACGTTCCAGCTAGGTAAATAGAGGGGGGAGAACCTTGCTGGAAAATGGAGCTGACCCCTCCCAAGGTGTCCAGGAATTGGGAGAGATGCACTTTTGCTCTTTGCACACTCATATTCCCAAAGTACACTCATAAAAGGTACTTTCAAAAGCAAACTCCCTTTGCTAGAGCCTGGAGAAGTGCTTCTTTTTTTTTTTTAAACCAAAATATTTATTAACATGTATTGTGTAACACTTTCTAAGAATCCATCTGTGGCCCAAGTCTGTCCATGGCCACAGTTAGCCTCTACTGGAGGGGTGGGATTCCAATGAGTCTTTTCTTTATTCCAAGTACAACACCAATTTCCCTTGGATGACCTCCTAGGATGGAAATGTAAAGGGATAAACGGCAAGCTTTTACAGATTATTTTCTGCAGTAAATCACATTTGTCAGACATAGCTGACTGAAGAAGTAGATGATGCATGACCCTGAGGTATTTATAGTTTCTTTTGTTTTGTTTTTAACAAATGCTTTATTAAGTTTTAGTTTACATCATTCATTTCTACAAGATTTTGAGTTACAAATTTTCTCCCCATTTTCCCCCTACCCACCACCCCAAAATAGCAATCCCACTGGATATCCCCTCTTCCAATCTGCTCTCTCCCATATCTTCTCCCATATCCACTCTGACTTTCCAGTAGGGCAGAGTGGATCTCTATGCCCCAGTGCCTGTATAAATTATTTCCCAGTCACATGTAAAATAATATTAGTAATAGTATATATATATATATATATACACATATTTGTGTGTGCGTGTGTGTGTATATACATTTGATTTTAAAGCTTTGAATTCCAGATTCATTCGCTTCCTCCCTCGTCACCCACCCTTAATGGGAAGATAAGCAATTCAATAGAGGTTGTACATGTGTAGCTATGCAAAACATTTCCATAGTAGATATATTGTAAAAGACTGATTATATTTCCCTTCCTCCTATCCCACCTCCCACTTGGCCTATTCTCTACTTTGATCTTGTCCCTTTTTCAAAAGTGGGTGCTTCCAACTTCCCTCCTCCCCCACCATGTCCTCCCTTCCATTATCTCCCCTCTCATCCCTTTCCCCCCTACTCTCCTCTGGAGTGAGATACCTTATTTCGTGTATATGTCATTCCCTCCCAAATTCCGTGAGAATAAGGTTGACCCATTCCCTTTTGCCTTCCTGTTCTTCTCCTCCATTGTGACCATTTTCCCTTGCCTCTTCTATATGAGATTTACCCCATTCTGTCTCTCCCCATCTCCTCTCATTATATTCCTCTCTCACCTCTTAATTTCACATTTTAAGTATCATCCCTCACTATTTTTTTTTTTAAAGCAATCAGGGTTAAGTAACTTGCTCAAGGTTACACGACCAGTTATTTCTGGGTGTGGTGCTGAGTATCCGAGGCCGGGATTTGATCCAGGTCATCCCAACACTGGAGCCTGTGCTCTTACTCGCTGAGCCACCTGGCCGCCCCTAAGCAATTGCGGTTAAGTAACTTGCTCAAGGTTACACGGCCAGGTGTTTCTGGGTGGGTGCTAAGTGTCTGAGCCCGGGATTCGATCTCCAGGTGTTCTCAACACTGGAGCCGGTGCTCTTACTCGCTGTGCTACCTGGCCGCCCTCATCCCTCATTATTAAATTGGTCCTGTGCCCTCTATCTATGCATACCTGTACACATATATACACACATTCACATATGTATTCATACACCCATATACCCTCCTATATAGACATGTATATGTATGTATATGCATATATATGTGTACATACACACACATTTCTATTCCCTTCAATTATTCTCATACTGAGAAAAGTTTCATAAGTTACACTTATCGTTTTTCCATGTAGGGATGTAAATAGTTCAACTTTGATAAATTCCTTAAGATTTCTTTTCCCTGTTTACCTTCTCATGCTTCTCTTGCCTCTTGTATCTGAATGTCAAATTTTCTATTCAACTTTGGCTTTTTCATGAAGAATGCTTGAAAGTCGCCTTTCCCCCAAGATGGCGCAGAAGGCAAAGAAGGAAGCTGTTGTCCCTCCCAAGACAAAAGCCAAGTCCAAGGCCCTGAAGGCCAAGAAGGCAGTGCTGAAGGGTGTCCATAGCCACAAAAAGAAGAAGATCCGAACATCCCCCACCTTTCGGCGACCCAAGACACTGAGACTTCGAAGGCAGCCCAAATACCCTCGGAAGAGCGCCCCTCGCAGAAACAAGCTCAATCACTATGCCATCATTAAGTTTCCCTTGACCACTGAGTCTGCTATGAAGAAGATTGAGGACAACAACACCCTGGTCTTCATTGTGGACGTCAAGGCCAACAAGCATCAGATCCAGCAGGCCGTAAGAAGCTATATGACATCGACGTGGCCAAGGTCAATACACTGATCCGGCCCGATGGAGAGAAGAAGGCCTATGTACGTCTTGCTCCAGACTATGATGCTTTAGATGTTGCCAACAAAATTGGAATCATGTAACTTGCTGTGTCCCCATTCCACCTACAATAAAAAGTTTTTCAGAAAAAAAAATGTTTGAAAATCCTTTATTCCACTGAATAATCCTATTTTCCCCTGAAACATGATACTCAGTTTTTCTGGGTAGATGACTCTTGGTTTTAATCCCAGCTCCTTTGACCTCTGGAATATCATATTCGAAGCCTTTTGATCCCTCAGTGCAGAAGCTGCCAGATCCTGGGTTATCCTGATTGTGTTTCCACAATGTTCAAATTGTTTCTTCCTGGCTGCTTGTAATGTTTTCTCCTTGATCTGGGAATTCTGGAACCTGGCTATAATATTCCTAGGAGTTTTCTTCTTGGGATCTTTTTCAGGAGGTGATCAGTAGATTCTTTCAACCTCTATTTTGCCTCTGGTTCTAAAACATCAGGGCAATTTTCCTTGAGAATTTCTTGAAGGATGATTTCTAGGTTCTTTTTTTGATTATGGCTTTCAGGTAGTCCAATAATTTTTAAATTATTTCTCCTGGATCTATTTTCCAGGTCAGTGGTTTTCCCAATGAGATATTTCACATTGCCTTCTATTTTTTCATTTGTTTGATCTATTTAATAATATCTTGATTTCTCATAAAGTGAGAAAGCTTCCATTTGCTCCAATCTGATTCTGAAGAAATTATTCTCTTCATTGAGCTTTTGAGATTCTTTTTCCATCTGGCAAATTTGGCTTTTTAAGGCATTCTTCTCCTCATTGGTTTTTTTGAGCCTCTTTTGCCATTTGAGTTAGTCTACTTTTTAAGGTGTTATTTTCTTCAGTCAGGTTGTTGACTCTCATTTCATAATTTTCTTGCATAGTTCTCATTTCTCTCCCCAATTTTTCCTCCACTTCTCTTATTTGCTTTTCAAAATCCTTCTTAAGGTCTTCTATGGCCTGTAACCAGCTCTTATTTTTCTTGGAAGCTTTTGGTGCAGGAGTTCTGACTTCCCTGTCTTCCTCCTGTTCCATGCTTTGATCCTTTTTGTCCCCAAAATAGGAGTGTAAAGTTGGATTGCTCTGCTTGCTCTCAGGGCCGGGGTCATCTCCCAGAGCACTGCACTGGCCACTCCCTTCCAGCCTGCTGGGCTGTCCTCAGCAGGAGGTTAGCTTCTCTGTGTCATTTTTTTATTTCTTTAGCTCCAAATTTTCTTTAGAGTCACCTTTAACATGAATTGGAGGAGGTGGGAGCCAGAGTCCCAAATTCAGCTTCCAATTCTCCCCAATAAGGGCCCCTTTTGTACATATAGGATTAAAAAGTGGGATACAGGGGCTGCTAGGTGACACAGTGAATAGAGCACTGGTCCTGGAGTGAGGGGGGCCTGAGTTCAAATACAGTCTCAGGCAATTAACACTTACTTGCTGTGTGACCTTGGGCAAGTCACTTAACCCCCATTGCCCTGCCTTCCCCCCTCCAAAAAGAAAAAAAAATCATCCTGAAATATCTGTACTTGGTTTGCCCAGGCCTCTGACCTAATGTCATTCTACTGAAAGATGAGGAAGGAAGTCATTAGGTGAGTTTTCCCTTTCAACTGGAAAACAGTAACAGGTGAAGATGAAATAGTCTCACCCCTCTTCAGAAATGTCATCCATGTTCAGTTACATAATAGACCAGTTTCTCCCATTCATGTAGTGGAGACTTCAGGAGGTATAAACAGCATGCATATGTCCTGAGGAAATATCTGCAAATGTGAATGTCCTATTTCTGTCATCAGCAGATAACTCATATAGACAGTGACACTGTAACAGTTGAGATTCTTGAAATTTCCTCAGAAATTCTCTTAAATCCATGCAATAAGAATAGCACAGTTTTGGTGTGATAGGTTCTGGCCTTCGAAGCAACAATTTACGCCTGCTCCGTGTGTCTTCTCCATCCTGCAGAAGGTCCCCAAGTGGCGCCTGGGGCATTCCTTCCAATGCTGTGGCCATTCCCCATGGGTGGTGCCTGTGTTGGGTCAGTTGGAAGTTGCTCATCTTTTTCTTTCTATTTTGGATTTCTTGCTGGGTCTCGGGCTCCTGCGGCTACTCAGACATTTCATTCTCCTCTTCATCACCCAGAAGTTCACTTATTTCTTGACATTTTCCCTCAAACAGTTCCCTTGACATTTCCACTCGTTCTATCCACACAACAGCTCACATCCGAGGTATCTTCTTCACTTCTAGCATTAGCTTCTGAACATCTTTTAAATTTCCATTTCCAAGTTTTAGATTCTCCTGGAGCTTTTTCCTATAGAGCTTAGCAGCCTCTTCTCTGGGTCGGACTGTGTGAGTTTCATGTTCCTGGGATTGTGAACAGGACACACAGCATAGGGTCTGATCATCCGTACAGAACAACTCCTTGTCCTCCCGCTGTGTGTCACACTTGCTGGGTCCCTCAGGCCTCTGCTGATGCTGTTTGCAGGGAACAGAAGGTTTCCTCTTCCTGAAAGTGAGTTTTCCCCTTCTCCTTAAAGCAGCATTAAAAGCTCTTGAGTGAGAGATTTCCTGCACCTTTGACAGGAGATGGGCATGGAAGCTTCACTGGAGTCACTGAGACAAGCTTGGAAAACACTGTGTCCACAGTCGGTGGCCACTGGGTCTATGAGGTGGGCCCAACAAATGCTGCAGGTGAGCACTTTCTGAAGACCTTCAACAATCTCTTTAAGAGACATGACGCTGAGTGAGAAAGAGACAATGTAAGGGTGGTAAAGCTCCCTTTCTTAGGAGGAGTGTTTCAAAAGGAAGACAGTCCCCACTTTTTCAACCTGCAGTTTTACTTTAATGTTGTTCCAAAACTCCCTTAGTACTTTGTGCCTCTGTAACTGTATTTATACTTGTTGTTCAGCCCTTTCAGTTGTGTTGGATCTGCCTTTGGGATTTCCTTGGTAAAGATACTGGAGTGGTTTGCCATTCCTTCTTCAGCTCATGTGATAGATGAAGAAACTGAGGCAAACAGCGTTAAGTGAATTGCCCAAGGTCACACAGCTAGTAAGTGTCTGAGGCCAGATTTGAACTTAGGAAGATGAGTCTTCCTGATTTCAGGCCTGGCACTTTATCTACTGTGTCACCTAGCTATATTATATATACATTTCCCTTCAAATTAGATTTCCTATTTGGGTCTTATCTCCTCTACTAAATTGTAAACTCTTTGAGGGCACATCCCTTGTTCTGTTTATCTTCACACTGCCAGCAAGCCTAGTACAGTGCTTTTTGCTAACATGTGAAAAGAAAATGAGAAGAGTCCCAAACAACTTGAAAATAACACTTCAAATCAAATTTTGGAGTGGAAGAGCCAACAAAAGCTCAGGGTGAGGTATTTTTCCATCCTAAGAAAACTTAGGAAGTCAGCAAAAAAAGTCTTTGACTCCAGGATGGAGACCTGTCCAGTATGGAACCATGTCAGCAATAGCAGCAACAATGATGGCAGCAGGAGCAGCAGCTTTGAGAAGTCTAAGCCCAGAGATGTGAAAGGAGGCAGAAAACTGGTCAGACAGAGGTTACAGGATTACAGAGTGCTGCAGTCAGTCACAAGGGAACAGGGGCCCTGTGGTCAAAGTTCCAAGGCAGAGAGGAATGCTAGCATTTGCAGCTACAGGGGAGGCAGAGGCCCTTTGTGGGTAAAACCAGAGTACAGACCAGGAGGGGAGTGATCATACCTCTCCCTGCACCACACCACCTCAGGACAACTCTGAAAATAACAGCATGAGAAGCCTGAAGCTTGGGACTGTGCCTTCCCACCCCCAGGAGAACAGAGACTAACTTAAAGTTGAAAGTCAAAAAATAAGCTGGAAAAATTAGCAAATGTCAAAAAAGGAACCTGACCATTAAAAGCTACTACAATTGCAGAGAAGAGGAAGACACAAACTCAAAAGAAAATAACTGAAAACTGCTACACGCAAAGCCTCAAAGAAAAATGCTAGTTGGATACAAGCCCAACAAGAATTCCTAGAAGAGCTAACGAGATAAGAGTGGCACAGTAACAGCAATGCTGTAATCATCTGATCAGTTGTGAAAGACCTTGCTACTGTGATCAATACAATGATGCAAGACAATTCCAAAGGACTTGTGATGAAAAATGCTATCCACCTCCAGAGAGAAAATAGTTGAACTGTGAGTGAAAGCTGAAGTATAGTTTTTCTCACTTTATTTATTTTTTGCTTTTTTGCAATATGGAAATATGTTTTGCATGATTTCACATATATGGTTGATATCATATTGCTTGCCTTCTTAGTGGGGGAGGCATAGAACAGAAGGAGAGAATTTGGAACTCAAAATTTAAAAAGAAAAGGTGTTAAAAATAATAAATTTTAAAAAATAAAAATGTTAAAAGTAAATTTTTTTGGTTTTTTTTTGTTTTTGCCTTTTTGGAGGCAATTAGGGTTAAGTAACTTGCAATAATAAATTTTTTTAAAATAAAAAAAGTGAGAAGAAATGAGAATTGTGGGAAGATGGTGACTGTTAGAACTTAGAGGACAGTAGACCCCAGGATAGCTCTAAAAATGCACTAGGAGGTCAATGATAAAGAAAACCAAGGAGAAATAGTTTTACTGGTTCATAATTGCACAAGAAGATTGTTAGAAATCTGTGGAAGTTCTGAGCACAAACAGGACACAACCAGTAGGAGGCACTGACCCAGAGAGAAGATAGGGGTAGGCTAATTCAGGGCATGGCACTCAGGCAACTCAGTACCTATGCAACCTTGCTGACGGCGACAACAGCTGGAGATGGGACCATCCCAGGAAAGCCACAGTGCCCAGGCAATCTCACCTGAGGCACAGCAGGAGACAGGCAGACCAGGGAGCACAAAGCAAGTCAAATCAAGCCAACAAGCATTTATTAACCATTTATTATGTGTCAGGCACATTACTATTCTGGGGATACAAAACAAGGGAAGAAAAAAAAAGTCCTGCCCTCCAGAAGCTTACACCCTAACGACAGAGGCAACATATAAAAAACCAAGTAGAAGTGAAATGTATATATGGAATGGATAGAAAGCACTCTGAGAAGAGAAGGCTTTAGCATCTGGGGAAACCTGGAAGGGACTCTATGATTAGGTTAGATTTAAGCCAAGTCTTGAAGGAAATCAAGGGAATCCTAAAGAGATAAGGTAAGAAAGTAGAACCTCCAGGCATGAGGAACAATCAGTGCAAAGATACAGAGACAGAAAATGGGATATTATATATACAGGGGTGTGCTGAAGTCAGTTCTAATTGACTTCCATAGTAATTGTTAAATTTTTCAGTAAGAGCATTTATACCTCAGAAATTAGCAAGACAGGACTTGATTTTTTTTTGTATATTTGAGTTTCTAGACTTTTAAAAAGTGTTAACAATGCTTAAATTTAAAAGCGTGTACTTTCCCCCCCCAGAAAGCTCAGTTGCTAAACATTTACCAGCAGCACACCCTTGGTTATATACAAAGTATACCAAGTAGTCCCATTTTGCAGGACCACAGAATGCCTGGAGGGGAGTGAAGAGGAAGAAAATTGGAAAGATAGGAAGGGGCCAGGTTATTAAAAACTTTAAATTCCAAACAGAAGAGTTTACATTTGATCCTAGAGGTATTAAGGAACCATTAGAGCTCAATGGGTAATGTTGAAGTATGGTCAGACTTGTATTTTAGAAAAGGGTTTTTGGCAACTGAGTGCAGAATGGATTGGAGTGGGGAGAAATTTGAGGCAGGGAGACAAAGGCTATTGCAATAGTCTAGGTGAGAGGTGATGATGGCCTAAATAAGGGTTGGAGCTGCATGAATGAAGAAAGAGAATGCATAAGAGAAATGTTGTGAAGGCAAAAACAAGATTTGTCAATGGATTGAATATGTGGGTTGAGTGATTACTGGGATGATGTTAGTACCCATGGCAGGTATAAAGAGATTGGGAAAAAAGGAAGGGGTTTTTTTTGGGGGGGGGGGAAATAATGAACTTTGTTTTGGACATGTTGAGTTTGGGATGCTGATGAGATATATAATATGAGAAGTACAAATGGCAGTTGGTTACGTAGGAGTGTAAGCAGAACCAAGAAAACAATTTATATTATAACAACAACATTGTAAAAACAATTTTAAAAAATTTAAGGAGGCTTGGTTCAATAAGAGGAAGATAATAAACATAATAAACCATATTAATAATATAAATATTAAAAACTACATTATTACATCCATTGGTGCTGAAAAGGTTTTTGACAATGTTCAATACATATCTGTTAAAATACAAGAAAGCATAGGAATAAATAAATCTTTGCTTGAATCTGTTAAGTAATACTCATCTAAAACAAAAGCCAGCATTATATGTAATGGAGACAGGCTAGAGGACTTTCTAGTAATATTAGGAATAAAGCAAAGATGCCCAGTGTCATCACTACTATTTAACATAGTGCTAGAAATGCTAGCTATAGAAATGAGATGAAAAAAAAATCAAGAAAATAAGCACATGAAAAGTAAAAACAAAACGATCACTTTTGCAGATGATATGGGGGGGGGGGTCAAGATGGAGGAATAGAAACAGGACTTCTGTGGGGCTATGGTTCCCACCTCCTCCAAATCATGTAAAAGGTGACTCTAAAGAAACTTTGCAGCTACAGAACCCACAAAATGACACAGAAAAGCTAACCTTCTGTTGAGGACAGCCCAGCAAGCCAGCAGGAAGTGGCCAGTGCAGCATTCTGGGAGTCAACCCCAGCCCTGAGAGCCAGAGTTTTTAGCCTCAGTGCAGGCCTGACCAGCCACTGGCTGGAGGGACTTCAGATCACCAGCAGCTGTGGCAGTTTCCAGAATTATCAACCCATAGTTGCTAAGGACAAAGTGAGAGGTCAGTGCAGTGAGGACTTTGGGATCCAGTAGTTTGGGAGTATGGTCAGCCTTTGCCCCCGGGGCAAGAAGCTGCTGAGGCACCTTGGCCATGCAACTGCGGCCATGTGGGAGCTTCAGCTGGACTGCAGATTTTAGGGGGACCAAGCGACCAGTCAGTGAGGGGTAATGGCTCTTCCTTTAACCTGCTTGGATCTGGATTGCAGTCTAGGGTGGAGGTCCTGGGGTGTGTGACCAGCTTGCCAGAGCTTGTGGAGGCTTCAGAGAGGGCACCTAATAATACCTTCGGCAGTTGAGAAAACCCCAGCGTTTGGGACGAAGCTCCCCTGTCTGGTGGCAGAGTCCTACTGTTGCAAAAAGCCCAAAAGTCAAGTAATTGAGTGGCAACATGAGCAGGCAAAGGAAGCAAAGTAAACAGAGCTACCCAACTTTACACTCCTATTTTGGGGAACAAAAAGGATCAAAGCATGGAACAGGAGGAAGACAGCAAAGTCAGAACTCCTGCATCAAAAGCTTTAGCAGATGATATGGTGATTTACTTAGAAAAACCTAAAGAGTCAACTAGAATTGTTTGAAGCGATTAATAAATTCAGAAACATTGTAAGATGAAAAGCATATTCACATAAATCATCAAAATTCCAGCTTATTACCAACAAAACTCAACAAGAAGAGATCGAAAGAGAAATTCCATCCAAAACCAACTATACTTAGGAGTCTATTTACTGAGATCCAAAAATATATGAATCCAGCTACAAGAAATTTTACAAAAATAAAAACAGACCTACATAATTGGAGAGATATTCATTGTTCATGGGTAGGCCATTCCAATGACAAAACTATCAAAAATGACAACACTACTTAAGTTAACTTACTTATTCAGTGCCATGTAAGCTATCAAGAGATTATTTTATAGAATTAGAAAAAAATAATAGTAAAATTCATCTGAAGGAACATAAGACCAATAATCTCAAACAAAATAAGAGGGAAAGTGGGAAAGAAGGTCTAACACTACCATATTTTAAACCTCAAGTTAGTAATGATCAAAACAATTTGGTACTGATTAAAAACAGAGGCTGACCAATGGAACAGATTAAATTATCACATACAGAAACAAATAAATACAGTTGAATAGTGTCTGACAAGCACAAAGACCTCATTTACTGGGATAACACCTCAGTGTTGGACAGAAATTGCTAGGAAAACTAGAATGCAGTCATGCAGAAATTAGATGAAGACCAGCAATTCACAGATAAACTATAAGATAAGATATTTTTAGGTAAGATAAACTATAAAAGGTGGCAAAAGTAAAGTGACAATTGTTGCAGGGACTGTCGGAAAACAAGAACATTAATGCATTGTTGATGGACCTGCAGATTGGTATATTTCAGGAAAGCAATTTGTAACCATTACCAAGAAGTCATTAAACCTTGAATACCATTTGACCCAGTGGTACCACTAGTAGTTCTATACTCAAAAGAGACCAAAAGAAGAGGAAAAATACTTAGATGTATAAGACTGAAAACTAAGGGTGGGGATCTATCAATTGGAGAATGACTGAACAAATTTTTATCAATGTATGGAATATTGTTATGTCATAAGGAATAACAAAAAGCGATGGTTTCAGAGCAACCCGAGAAGACTTGCATGAACTAATGCAAAGTGAAATAAGCAGAACCAGGAGAAAATTTATATGACAATCTCCTAATAAAAAGCAATTTTGAAAGACTTAAGAACTCTAATCAATAAAATGACCAATTTATGATTCCAGAATACTGATAATAAAGTATGTTACTTACCTATTTACAGAGATGTGATGAACTCAGAATGGAAAATAAAACACATTTTGGAAATGGTCAATATGGTTATTTGCTTTGCTTGGCTATGCATATTTCTTATGAAGGCTTTCTTTTTCTTTTTCTTTTCTTTTTTTTGCAGAAGATTTGTTAAGGACTCAAGGGTAAAGTATAAAAAAAAAAGCAAGAGAAATAAAAGAGGCCTGTTTAAGTATACTTTCATTTTCTTCCATTTCATTTTATTATTTTTTCCAATTAACAAGCATTTATTTTCTCTCCCATCCACTCTTCCTCCCTCCAAAAAAAAATCAATAAAAAACCCCTCACAACAAATGTAATAGGGAATAGGTACATGTGAGAGCAAAAAGAAAGAAAAGAATCATTAAACTACACATATTTTTTAAATGCAAAGAAGAGAATAAAAGGGAGAGTCATAAAAAAATCACAAACAAGATAGTTTTGAAAGTTGCACATTGAATTTATTGTAAACTAACAAGAAATGTAAGCTATGTATAATAGAGACCTGCACTTTCATATATAATCTTCTTTTTTCTGTTCTACCAGTTATATGGAAATGTCCATGTTATTTTTGTTACAATTATTTTTTTTTTTTAGTGTGCAGAAACATTTTATAAAAGGAAGGGAAAGAAAGAAAATATATGAAAGAAAAGTAGGGGTGTGTGTGAAATTTTAAGTCATTTACATGCTCTATTGGAAGAAACTTTCTATATTCACAGGGGATAGGTTATGGAAGTTCTCCCAGTTAAGAAACCAACTCTGACTAATGAATTTTTTCCCTCCTTTCTTTTTTTTTCTCCCCCCACCCCCTCCTAAAGGAAGAAGGGCAGGGATCATAAAGAGAGACACAGCTGAACAGAGCCCTGGAGGATAATGGATGAGCTTGGTCTGAGGTAATTGAGCCAAGCCAGGATAGGCTATTAGTAAGTCTTCCAAACTATATTTAACCTCCTAACTCAAGCAGCGGTAACCTAATACGAGGAGGGGAGGGAATCTTTTCCTATGTGTTACAGGCCTCAAAATAACTCCCCTCTCCTCCTCCCCCTAAACAAAAATTGTTTCAGTAAAGCTGTGGGTTAGATTAAGGAAATGAACTCCAAGTTGTAATTGGCAGATAAGCTTAATCCTCCAAAGTGTTAATTGCCCAAATTAATTGCCAATTCATTAAATGCTTCCCAAATAAGTTACCCCAGGTGTAAAATACCTGCTGTGGACATTGTTCAGTAGCAGGTTGCTGTGTCCCCCATTTTACCAAGAGCTCCTTCTGGGTTTATATAGATGGCAGAGAATATCCAAAACCTCAAATTGAATCTGCATATTCCAAAGGGTCTTCTACACTAAGAAAGGGAGTTGGTATAGCGGAAAGAGAATTTGAAGTCAAAGGACTTGAGTTCAAATCCTGGCTCCTCTTCTTATCTCTTTGGACAAGTAAACAACCTCTCTATGCCTCGATTTCCCCATCTCTAAAATAAGAAAATTAGACTGAAATGATCAGTAAGATTACTTCTGGCTCTAAATCTGTTACTAAATTCTGAAGAAAAAATATTCAGGAGACAGTGAATTCTAAAGTTCAGATTTCTTAAGAAAAGATATATGAATTTTCTTTCCAGGCACATAGATTGAAAAACATGGAGTGGGAAAAAGATAGGCAGAGTTGAATTTGAGGTATGGTAACATAATAACCAGGGCAAGTAGGTGGTGCAAAAAAATGGACCACCAGGCCCAGTGTCAGGAAGATCTGGGTTCAAATCCAGCCTCAGACACTTACTAGCTATGTGTCACTTATCCTCTATTTGCCTCAGTTCCTCATCTGTAAAATGGGGGACACAGCGGAGAAGGAAATAGTAAACCACTCCAGTATCTTTGCCAAGAAAATCCCCCGGGGTCCATGGCATCAGTGTCAGACGCCACTGAACAACTCAACAATAACACCAATAGTCACCCTCCTCCATTTGGCAGCAATGATCTGAAAGCCTAGATATCTAGCAGTGATCATCGCCCTTTAGGAGTCTACAGTTTTGGGGAGATGAGACTAATAACCCAACAAATAATTAGATGACAAT
Organism: Petaurus breviceps papuanus; assembly: GCF_028583685.1. Lineage (NCBI taxonomy): Eukaryota > Metazoa > Chordata > Mammalia > Diprotodontia > Petauridae > Petaurus > Petaurus breviceps. Next base: position 35,849,953 of record NW_027186304.1, on the reverse strand, counting down.
ATATAATCAAGTCTGGTACGACTCCTGAGAGGTCGGAAAAGGAAGGGGGGTCAAAGTGGGTCACAGCAGCTGACTAAAGGCTTCATGATACAAGCAGGTAAATTCCAGGATGGAATTTAGGACTGAGACTCAGAAAATCTGAGCCCTGGTTCCAACTCTGTCACTAACTGCGTGACACTGAACAAGTTGCTTAACCTATGGCTTCCTAAGTTTCCTCATCACTAAATTAAGAGGGTTGGACTAGATCATCTTTAAAGTTTTCTCCAGTTCTAACATTCTGATTCATGGAGGTGGGGATGAGTTGGATAGATGGAGGACAAAGACAGAAGATATTTCAGGCAGAGACTTTCTTGAGGAATAAAGTAGGGAATGAATGATGTGTAAAAGGACAGGGGTTGGTTTTCACTTAGTAGGTATTGGGAAATAGTTGGTGATGATGCTGTTTAGGTAAGATATACTTAGACTGTAGAGTTTTACCTACTCCGTGTTAGGATTTGAAATTTGAAAGTTCTTTCTAAAAAAAGTGCTACAGGTCTGTGTTTTTTATTATTTTTTTTTTTGGAAGGGGGAAGGCAAGGCAATTGGGGTTAAGTGATTTGCCCAAGGTCATGCAGCTAGTAAGTGTGAAGTGTCTGAGGTCAGATTTGAACTGAGATCCTCCTGACTCCAAGGCTGGTGCTCTATTCACTGCACCACCTAGCTGCCCCTCCCTTTTTTTTCTTTCTTAAAAATTTTTTTTTCATGTCAGTAAGTTTCATCTGTTATTATCATCTAATTACAAACAACAACCTCCTGTACAGGATGAAATATGAACTGATATAGAATGAAGTATGAAGAACCAAGAAAAAATATTCCCAATAACTCCAATGTAAAAAGAAAGAGCGGCAACAAAAGAAATGGAATATCATTAGATTAAAATGAACAGAAGCGCGAGACTATCGTGGAGTGCGGCATACCCTGCCAGCCATTGCTGTGTTGCTCTTACTAAAGCCCCCCTTTTCCCCCTCTAAGTTCATTGTTACAAGGGATGACTCATTAGGTAGGGGAGAGGAAAAGGAAATATTTGGAAACGAAGGTCAATCAGTTAATTATCATTTATTTATTAAACACCTGCTTTATGCTAAGCAGTGGTGATGCAAAGAAAGATTAAAAAAAAATCCCTGCTCCCAAGGAGTTCACAGACTGATGGGGGGAATCAATATACAAAGGGCTATGTACAAGCATGGATGGCTAGGTGGCACAGTGGATAGAGTGCTGGGCCTAGGCTCAGGAAGATTCATCTTACATGAGTTCAAATCTGGCCTCAGACACGTACTAACTATGTAACCCTGGGCTTAACTTATCCCTATTTGCCTCAGTTCTTCATCTGTAAAATAAGCTGGAGAAGGAAATGGCAAACCATTCCAGTATCTTTGCCAAGAAAATTCCAAATGGTGTCACAAAGACTTAGACACAACTGAAATGACTGAATAACAAAAATGTACAAATAAGATATACTCAAGAAAAAAATGTAAATAATCCCAGAGTAAAGGCACTAAGGTTAAGGAGAATGGGAAAAACTTCCTGCAGAAGGTAGGACTTTAGTTGAGACTTGAAGGAAGCTAGGAGTCAGGAGACAAGGAGGGACCAATTCCAGGCATGGAGGAAAACCAGAGAATAGACTGAAAGTCCAGAGACAGAGAGTCTTGTTCAAGGAATGGTAAGGAGGCCGATGTCATTTGATCACAGAGTGTGTGGAGGGGAGGGAGTAAGATGTTAAAAACTAGCAAAGTAGGAAGGGGTCAGATTATGAAGGCCAAACAAGAAGATTTTACATTTGATCCTGGAGGCAATAGGGAAACACTGGAGTTTATTGAAAGGGGGAGAAAGGAATGATACAGTCCGACCTGTACTTTAGGAAAATCACTTTGAGAGTTGAATAGAGAATGGATTGCAGTGGGGGAGAAACTTGGGGCAGAAAGACCAACCAGAAGGAAGGGGATCACAACAATTCAGGCCTGAGGTGACAAGGACCTGTACTGAGGTGGTGGCAGTGTCAGAGGATTTGTTCATAAGAAATGCTACAAAGGTAAAAATAACACAAACTGACAATTAATTGGATAAGGGGAGTGGGGGAAAGGTGTGAGTAAAAGGAAAACTAAAGCTTTCAATAAAACAAGATGAATTTAAAAACAAAACATTCTGAGACAGTCTGGCATAACAAAAAGAAGGCCCCCAAATTCAGGTACTTTTCATGTATACTAGCTTCTTAACTTTTCATCGTCATCAGGTAATTCTTTAAGACTTTAAATAACACAGCTCTGCCTCAATAGGGAAAATTTCTACATTTCAGATTTTGTACATCAATTAAGTCTTAGGTCCAGAGTAAAAAAAAAAGCATCAATCATTTGAATTATTATTGCAATATTGCTGAACACTCTCTTTGCTATATTTTCATATTTAAGTTTAACACAGAAAAAAGAAAGTCAGGAGGAAAATTGCTTTTTGTTTAAATATTTCTCAGAGGCTTTTGAAGGGTAAATGGGGAAGAAGACAGCTAGGCACAGTAGATGGAACACTTGGCTTGGTGTCAGGAACATCAGTCTTCCCGAGTTCAAATCAAGAGTTGCTGCACTGTGCAACTAGAAGAATGACCCCAAATGCTAACAAAAACTCATTTTCCTGTCCAAGGAAAGCCACAAAGACTTCAAAAAGGAAAGTCTTGCTTAAAAGTTCAAAATATTTCAATCTGTCAACAACAAACTCTAGTCACTATATTTGTGGGCTTGGTACTTGTGGTCACATTATCTTGTTTCTGGGTTTTTCTTATTGGTTGTCAAGTTCCTTTTCTTTGTAGACAGTGACCCTGTGTGAGGACACTTTGATCGGCCTAATATAGTACCCAGCTGGCACAAGACATGGAAGTTATATTATAGTTAATAAATGTATGGCATAATGCTTTGGTAGATTTTTTTTTCCAGAAAAGAAACTTACATTTAAATTGGCCTTTTTCAGTGTGGCTTTGCTTAATATTAATGGAGTTTTGGGTGCAGGAGACAGAAGCTGGCTATTTAGTGCTTATGATCAGTCAGGGTTTTTTTTTTTACCATGAATTGTTAGAAGTCCAATGGTGAAGAATTTTGGTGAACTTTTTTAGTTAGCATAGTTGTTTTATAAACTCGTTTGGACCCATGAATATTCCCTTCAATGATGTAGATTGCCTTTCATCTGTGCCTGCTAACCCCATATTCCTATCCTATGTCTGTTAGAGGGAATTCACCAAAGTTCTGAGGTGGTGGCGGGGGAAGGAGCTTCATTGCTTTCTCTTAACAAGCATACTAAGGGAAGCATACTGTTACCCCTCAGTTTGGGAACAATATATTCTTTTGATGACGGCCTTTACATCCTGCATAATTCCCAATATATGTAACACATTTTGCCCTGCTCATACCCATCATGAACCTCTTCTTAGTCTTTTGGATAATCTTCAAGTTCAGCTCTTCAGTGACTCACAGTCACATATCACCACGAGGAAAAACAGGTGTTAAAAAGACGGGTCTTTGTTTTAAGGAGAAGCTTGGGGCCATTAAAGGAACTTTGCCATTTCCCAAAGGCAATCCAACCTACTCTGGGCAACCCAGTCTGCCTTCTTCCTCCTGTTCAATGCTGAGCTCAGCTACATTTCCATCTATAGGGTCTGCCGAAGACTTTATACACACATATATGTAATTATATGTGTGAAATTACATACACATACATTGACATATAAGTTCCACAGATTGTTCATTTAACTGGACATCGTGGTCTGGATAATAGGCATCCTTCATCTACTTAATTCCTCTTACGTGGATAGTTAGGCCAAACTTTGTAGAATATCTATGGATCCAAGTTAGAGGGTTCTGAACAGATACACAAATTACCAGTTATTGAATTATTACAATGAATGCAGCACTAAAATCTCTGCTAGCATAGTGTAGCTTGGAGGAGTGTTACCTTCATAAGAAGGCAATAAGCAGTAGGGGAAAGAGCTCTGGCCTTGGATGGACTCAGATGACCTGGGCTTCAATCCTGATTCTATTACTTACTACCTATTTTTAACTCTAGTACGGCATTTCTAAATGCCTACTAGACCTTTCCACTTGGATAGGAACGCAGGGATTGACATACAAAGTCAGATGCACACTCGAACGGCTCATGTGTTCTCTGGCCAACAGAAACTGATGAGATATGCCATAAAGGGAAAAGTTGTCCTCTCTGACATGAACCTGAAAGACTTTCTAAGCCATTTGTGGTCATCATTTGTAAAATTGTCCAAACCCTTTTTGAATCAACTCACACTTAATATACCATCTCTTGTATAAATTTATAAACAGTTATTACCCCATGTATATATTTGTCCCAGACTTCCTTCATCTTTTCCTGATATTTTGGTGAACAAGTCTGAATTCACCTTATCCACTTGATGAATAATGTATAGATTTAAATACTATACTTTCCTTCCTTTTTTCCTTCTTTCCTTCCTTTCTCCTTCCCTCTCTCCCTCTGCAGGTCTTTGTTATATACATCTTCCTTCCTTCCTTCCTTCCTTCCTTCCTTCCTTCCTTCCTTCCTTCCTCCCTCCCTCCCTCCCTCCCTCTCTCCCTCCCTCTTTCATATAGCTAATGCAAGAATGCATTTTGTTCATATATGTATATATATATAAATATTTATAAGATTTTTTTTTGCTATCTCAATGAGTGGAGAAGGCAAGGTGGGAGGGACAGAATTCAGAATTGAAAATAAAATAAAATTGAGTTAAAAAAAAGATTTCAATGTTATCCTCTCTCATAGCCTTTGCTTTCCAATTCTAATCTTTTTTCAGTTCTGTCCTCAAACATGAGCCAGCCCAGCACCAAAGGCATTTGGTTATAGCCTTCCTGAGATTCCACATTGTTCCAAGGGCAAAAGGGGATCCTTTATGGGAGGGCTGACTCTTCCCTTTTACTTTCTCTACATTTCTTACTATGTTATAGTTATTTCCTAGTGGCTGCCCAAGCCACAGAAACTCTTCTTCAGGAGTTAAGATTTTGACCCTGCCACCAGAGAATGGAGGGAAGAAAAAAGGAGAAAGGGGGAAGAGGGAAAGAGAAATGAGGAGGATGGGAGCACATGGCCTAATGGTATCTATCTTACAATCATTTTTAAAGGTTATGAGAATGTTGTGTTATCCCACAGAGAAATTATAGTGTTCTATAGTGTGTTGTAGCCTAAATGTAAAACTATTTTATATAGGGTTTTTTTTTTGGGGGGGGGTGTTAAAAAAAATTATTTTTAAAAAAATCTAACCTAAAAAAAAAAAAAGCAAAAAAGGGGTGGCTAGGTGGTACAGTGAATAGAGCACCAGCCCTGGAGTCAGGAGGACCTGAGTTCAAATCTGGCTTCAGACACCTCACACTCACTCACTCTCTCTCTCTCTCTCTCTCTCTCTCTCTCTCTCTCACACACACACACACACACACACACACACACACACACACACCACACTAGCTGGGTGACCTTGGGCAAGTCACTTAACCCCAATTGCCCTACCTTCCCCTCTCAAAAAAAAAAAAAAAGAAAAAA